>NC_060272.1:75617598-75635140 GCF_021613505.1 Equus quagga
CCAACCAGGGCCCGCTCGCCGGGCCGCTGCACCAGGATTGGCGAGCGTCTCAGCCAATGGAGAAGCGACAAGAGCGGCGGAGCGTCGGCGCCGAGGGGCGGGGGATTGCGGAGGAGGTGGCTCTCACCCTTGGTCCTCCGCCGCCGGCTCGCGATGAGGCTTTGACCCGGCTCCCTTTCAGGGCGAAGGGGTAGGGATACTTTGAGCCGAGTTTATCGAAGGGGCCTTGTATCACCCCTGCTGACAATGTGCCCACTGCAGTCCCTTTTGAGTTTCCACCTATACCCTAGGCTCACCTGGGTTTTGAGGGTTCCTGGAAACAGAGGTCTACCTGTCGTGTCAGACGTCCTGCAGGGCCGAGGGTTCAGGCAACCCCGAGAGAATTATAGCCATGTCATCGGTTGGTTTTATGCCCTTCTCAAATCCGTTAACGTTCTGCCAAAATCTTCTCATCTCCCTCTACAGATTCTTCCCTTTTTCTTCACCCTATCTCCAAACACCGTCTACCCCAGATGTGAGAAAATCTACAGTAACTGTTAGATACAGGATATCCCTGAAACTCCCAAGCTAAGCCCAGTGACAATGGAAACATAGCCAGGTGGTACTTGATGACTCCGGCGTAAACTTCAGAAGGGAGGAGGAAAGGAAAGGAAGAGAAGAAAAGAAAGGAAAGCCAAGTCTGTTCTCCTAGGTCCTGAAGGAAAGGAGTTTAAAAACATCAAATAGAAATGTTGTCTTTATTTTATCTGCATGGTTTTATTCTTTATTAGCTACAAACAAGATCACTAAATTGAAAAACTTTTAGGAAAAAGGTTCAAATTCCAATAAAGAGTCCAATAAAAACTAATTTAGGTTGTTTTGCTCTTGTCTTTACAGACGTGTGATAGCTATCCACACCTGTTCCAGCTGTAACAGCAACTAAAAGGTAGGAAAAATGGATAGAGGTAATAACAATTTTAGCAAAGTTTGCAGAACCAGAAATGCAGAGGAAAAATCACGCACCCGTCTTCCTGTGTAATCTGTTCATCTACACTGCTTCCAAAGGAAGGATTTTAAAAGCTCTATTTTAAGATGACATATACTTAGTTTCCACATTCTGTCGCCATGAAATATACTGGTAATTAATAGGGTAAACAGGATTTTAGTGAATGATTACAGTGTCCCTGTATTTGAAATATTGTAACCAGAGTGATAAATTTCTGCTGAATTCAAAGCTGAATTGGCATGCAAATTAAAATGACTCTCCTTCATTTTGTCTTCAGTTACCCAGGAAAACAGCTTCCATGTCTATATTTAGGTCACTGATATAGAGCTCAGAAATGTGAAGGTATAGGCTACCCAGAGTGTGTTTTCAAGGTTGCTAACCACATTTCCTTTGCTTCTTCCCTCTTCAGTAACCCCGCCTTATATGAACTGCTGCTACACTGAGTTTGGCATCCACTATTAGCCCTTAATCATACTGTCCTGAGGTGTTTGGGATTGTATCATGTAGGCCAGTCTTAGCTCTCTAATTAGATGGTAAGTTCCATGAGGTAAGGTCCTTATTTTTTTCTCCTGTTTCCTGCCCCCATAATGCCTAGTACATTGCTGAACATGTAGTAATTATAACTCTATCCTTAGTATTGTGTCCATAATATAGAGAAATTCTTTCAAATATAGTGCTTCTGTGAGCCAGTCCTTTAAATAAAAATTGCTCAGAGTAGTCTTGTTAGGGGGCCTCACACTTAATAGTGCTTGAAAAATGTTGCCGAATCAGGGAGTGAATTAGGCGCCTGTGACAGAACCTTGACTAAAGTGCTTACCACATGGGGGTGCTTCTTATCACATAAAAAGTCTGGAGAGAGCCCTGGGGTTTCTTCAACGTCTCCACAACGTCAATCTATCTCAGGCTCCTTCTATCCATTGCCTCTAATGTCCTTGACATGTGACTTTGTCTTCATCCTACAAGATGGCTGCTCCCCTCATGGGCATTGTATCACATTCTGGAAAATGGTAGGGGGATGGGTAACACAACAGGCAAAAGATCAAAGAGGTGCATGCCAGCCAAGTCTTACCCTTTAATAATCTTTCCAGGAAGCTCCGACCAGCTCCTTCTGCTTGTTTCTTATTGGCCAGACCCATGTCACACTGACCACCCCTAACTGCAATTCTGAAATACTAAGTATTTTAAGCTAGGGACCTCATCTACAACATTGTCAGGGTTCTCTTAGTAAGGGAGAAGGGAAATGCATTTTCTGCCATAGCTACCAAACAAATGAATACATTTGAACCCTCACTCTGTTCATGAGATGACCCGCTTAAAAAAAAGCCATTCAAATCTCAATAAGAAAACAACCCAATTTTAGAAAGAGCAGAAGATCTGAACAGACACCTCATCAAAGTAGAGATGGCAACATACAGATGGCAAATAGCATATGCTCAACATTATATGTCTGAGAATTGCAAATTAAGACAATAATGAAATACCACAACGTACCTTCTAGAATGGCTAAAATCCAAAAATTAATAATACTAAATGCTGGCAAGGATGTGGAGCAACAGAAACGCTCATTCACTGCTGGTGGGAATGCAAAATGGTACAGCCACTTTGGAAGACAGTGTGTCGGTTTCTTACAAAGCTAAGCATAGTCTCATCACACAGTCTAGCAATTGTGCTCTTGGGTGTTTACCCAAAGGAGTTGAAAACTTATGCCCACACAAACGCCTACACCCAAATGTTTATTTATAATCACCAAACACTGGAAGCTACCAAGATATCCTTCAGTAGATTAATGGGTAAACAAACTGTAGTTTATCCAGACAATGGGATTTTATTCAATGATAAAGAGAAATGAGCTGTCAGGCCTTGAAAAAACGTGGAGGAATCTGAAATACATATTGCTAAATGAGAGAAGCCAGTCTAAAAAGGCTACACACTATATGATTCCATCTCAACGACAAAACTATGGAGACAGTAAAAAAGCTGAGTGGTTGCCAGGGGTTAGGGGGAGGGAGGAGTGCATAGGCAGGGCACAGAGGATTTTTAGGGCAGTGAAAATACTCTGTATGATATTATAATGGTGGACACACGACATTATATATTTGTCAAAATCCATAGAACGTACAAATTCTGTTGCCCTTCAACTACTGCTAAATCTTAAAAAGTTCTTCATCACGTATGTTTTTTTAGTTTGGGGGGAGTTTCCTCTAATTTTTTATAGTGAAAATGTTCAAATGTAAAGAAAATTTGGAGGAATGGTCCGATGAAAACCCGTATACCTTTCGTCCAGATTCACCGATAGTCTACACACAGCGACATTTGCTTCATTTGTCATCACAGTCTCTCCCTCCCTCCCTCTCTCTCTCTCTCTCTCTCTCTCTCTGTATGTGCTCATGACTTTTTTTCTCAACCACTTGAAGGTAAGTTGCTGACACCAAGACACATTACTCTAAATACTTCAGCGTGTATCTCCAAGAACAAAACATGTAATTGTTCTAGTATATAAAAGACACACAGAGCCTGTAAAGTGGGGTCATGGAGACTAGCTACTTCTAACTGCCGAAGACTCTGTTACTCCCTTTTTTTTTTTCTGTAAATCTTTGTCCAACCTCGTATACAATGCCCTTATCCCCATGAAGTGGTATCATGCTGAGGTAGTAAAATTAAATTTGGGAGCAAGAGAGGTGGTGACATGGCATCATGCAAAAGAGAATTCCGGTGCAGCAAGGCAATCAATCATTCACGTTCCGTGATCTGATGCGTGTGAAGCACGTGGTACACGGGCCTGGACCCGCGAGTGAGTTGAACGCGTGCTGTCCAGTGCTATTACAACTCTCATACATATGAACCAGCTCTCCAACACGGTCCTAATAAGATCTTCACAACTACATTTTTAAAACCTCTTGAAATGTGCCATCTTTGTTCCTCTTTACCCTTGCCTGGTCAAAATGTTGGATAAATTTCCAAAGTTAAAATGCAGGCAGTTTTAGTGTCATCTTTACTTTGAATCCGATGAATGTGATAGTGATGACACAGTGACTTTTTCAAGACGCTTTATAAATTAGATACTTGCTCAGTGATTTGCTTAAGTTCTCTTTTATCATTACTAAGTCTTTAGTGGAAAAACAATTGTCATTCTTTTTACTTAATAGCGTGTCATCTTACATAAAAATTACAAACTGTTTTGCATTAGGAACTGAGTTCAGTCTCACTTTGGAGAAGTAACGAACAAAGACTGGTTGCTAATTAAAAGAATATAATTAGAATATGTAAGAAATCAAGTTATAAAAGCATAATAATTGTCATCGTTTTTGACATGTTCATTTGTACTTGTTCTCAGAATGAAGTGAAGTAATGATTACAAATACCTCAGTTCTCAAGACTTAATTTAGCTCCATACATAAATCTTTATAAACACGCTCCACTTGCTCTAGCCTTCTTTTGAAGGATAGTGTCTATTTTTATCTTGACACTAGAGTGAAATAAATACCCACATCTACATACCTACATCTCACAAGAAGAAAATCCTCCCCAGAAAAATGAGGAAATTTATCTCAAATTGGAATATTAACCCAATTATCTGATGAGAGCAGGACAGTATATTGTTTTAATCTTATTTTAAAAGGAGGAAAATTATGGGAAAGTGAAAATAAGTCACATGTATTGAGAATTCACTATCTGCGGTACAGTGTACTTGTTATATTTAACATTCGTAACATCTGCTGGTTACATGGTGTTAGGCCCATTTTACAGATAAGGCACAGAGAAGTTACGTTATTTGCCCAGGGTTACCCAGTGAAGAGTCAGTGACATTTTCGTGGGAAAGCTGTTTCTCCAATGAACCAGGACAGCCATGGAAGCTGCTAATGAGACAGCAGAGCAACAGGCACGTGCTCTTCTGACACCCAGCCAGGGCTTCCCTCGAGCCTGTCCCCCACTCCTTTCCCACTGCCACTACCCAAATTGAGGTCACTGTCATCACCTTCTGTGCTGTGACAGTATTTCTAACACATTTCCCTTGGCTTCGTTCCCCTTCAGTCTGTCTTCACACTATTTTATGGGTGATTTTTAAAATATAGGTCTGATTGCATCTTTCTGCTTCTCAGAAACCTTCCGAGGCTCCCACCATCTACAGGAAAGGCAAATAAGCTTTAATAATTATCCAGCTCTGACCAGTTTTCCTAACACATCCTGCACACTAGCATTCTCCCCGTGTGCTGGGCATTTTCTGTCTGAATACCCTTCCTGCCCCTCTTCACCTGGGAAGCTCACCTTGCCCAGCCCAGCTCAGATGTCAGCCTCGCTTGAGTCTTCCTGCAGTCGTCCACACCCGCTCTGGCTCTCCTCGCACTCCTTCACAGGCCTTTCCTACCACGGTTACTTCATGGTCCCCCCACCAGACAGGGAGTTCCTATAGGGCAGAGACTGTTTCTTATTCATCTTGAATCCTAGCCCCTAACACATGCCAGGCATATAGTTAATATTCGTTGAATGGATTTTCATGATATCATAGGAATAACTAATATCCAAGCAACCCAAATAGCACTCAAAGACAGAGGGCTCCAAGGTATCAGGCTTACAAAGTTCCACGGTAGCTTGTGGAAAACAGGCTTCCATCCCCCACGAAGGCATGAAGCTGAGGGCAATAGCATCAGGAAGGTTGAGGCGTCCCTGGCGGCTGGGTGCCTGGCCGCATGTGTAGCCCCAAACACATTGGCCTGTGTATGCTGCCCACTCCCACACTGCCCCACCAGATGCTTGTCAGCTTTTCTTGACCCTCATCCAACAGACCTAGAGCCCTGACCTTGCTGGGGGGTGAAGGGAGGGAGAATCTGAAGTTACCTGGCTGCTGCGTGTGTTACGGCAAGATAAGCACAGGCCATAATTAGACGCCATTTGTTGTCTGCTTACTCTGGGCCCCAGAACCTCGGGAGGCAGGTAGATGGGATGCAAAGAGCATGAGCTCTCGAATTAAACCACTCAGGATTGACAGTCCACATCTACCGTTCACTTAGGAAAATAACTGAATGTCTCCGAGCCCCCATTGCCCTCATATAAAATAAGCATAAAAGTAGTCATACAGGGGATGGACCTGATGGCTGAGTGAGTTTGCATGCTCCGCTTTGGCAGCCCAGGGTTTCCCCGGTTTGGATCCTGGGTGCGGACATGACACTGCTCATCAGGCCATGCTGAGGCGGCATCCCACATAGCAAAGCCAGAAGGACCTACAAGTAGAATATACAACTATGTATTGGGGGGCTTTGGGAAGAAGAAGAAAAAAAAAAAAACATCGGTAACAGATGTTAGCTCAGGTGCCAATCTTTAAAAAAAAAGTAGTCATACAATTGCCAGTGTTCAGGGCATATTAATTATTCCCTTCTTCACCCCTCTCCCTTTCAAGACTGCACTTGGTGATTGATTAGGTCATTCCTTTCACCGCCTCAAGGAAATCTGTTTGAAGTCAGTATTTTACGAACAACACAGAAGCGTTACGTGGAAATGACAGAACCAAAACTTACGAAGCATTGTCATTAAAGTTCATTGTACACTTGCTATTAAACAAACACAAATAGGGTGTAGGATGGTCCGATGTGTTACAATAAGGAATTTTTTTTTAAACCAAACCCTAAAACCTGATGTCACTGACGACGATGACCCTGTGCTGGTCCCATATGGACCCTCCTCTAATTCTCTAATTTGTTCATCCTCATCTGCTGTTTTTAGATCCACGTGTACCTTACTTTCATATTATTACAAAAATTGAAGAGCAATTGCTCCAAATTCAGTTATTAAACTACAGAGTCTTCATTTTATTGCTTGGGTTATTACTGTTCCTAATTTGCTCCTGAAAGAAACGTACAACACTCCCTTGCAATGCGTAGTCTGCAAAATTAACTGTTCCAGTTGCCCAGGACGGCTTTTATCTCTGTGCTGTAGTAAGGTAGAGTTATATAAGCCTCCCGGGCTTTGACAGGAAGGAAATAACTCCCAGACTGACGCTACCTGAACAACTTGCCTTTATTATCAGACATTCTCTTTGACCATGAGGGCCTGGGGTTTTTGCTAGTTAACCATTCCAAACCCATTTATATGTGGGCTATTTATCCAATGACTTTTCCTATAAAATTTAAAGATCTGAATGGATGTCTTAAAAATTTTATTTTTCCTCAGAAAAGCCCTTAAAGATAGAATATTTGACAGATAAGTCGTCTAAAACACAAAAAATTCAAATGACTTGCCTGGGTCACAGAGGATTTTTATTTTAACGCATCCTGGAAGATTTCCTGATTGCCTCAGTTCCCAGTGTGAGTCATTCTTGGTGGAAAGGGCTGTGTTTTACTCATCTTTAAGAGTCCCATGTCACATCCACTAGCCCTCACTACCCATAAGTGATAAACAAGTTTTCTTAGTTACTACAAATTGCTAATTATATTCAATAAACATTTCTAAAAGGAGACATTGGGTTGCAAGGTGCTCTGGAGGTTGCCACGTCAAGTGTTTCTTCCTGCCATCAAGGAGAATCCCTAGAATGGAAGGGGAAACTCAGGCATATTTTCAAACGCAAAAATTGTAAGTCAAGAAAAAATGTGGTAGGTTCTAGGAGAGAAGTTGATTATGAATTAAATTCCACTGCAACACCATGGAGAGGGAAAATATATCCATCTAAGTGGAAGCAGGAAGGAAGTAGCATTTAAAGTTGAACCTTAAAGGGTAGAGGTCATTTTGACGAGCAGAGATGGTGGCAGAAGGGCGCTCCACTGAGTACAATGGCATAGGTGGGGAGAAGCTGGGGAGTTGGGAAAATGCTGGAGGGATTTGTGGTGAAGCTGGAAGAAGAGATTAGGACTTAACTATGTAGGGCCATCAATGTCTTGCTAAGAAATTCAGACATTATTGCATAGACTGAGGAGCCACTGAAGGTAGTTTATCTGTTCAAGGAAGTGTATTAAGCCCTTTGGTTGGGCCCAGCTCTGTGGAGGAGAGTGAAAGGAAGAGCTGTGTGCATTGTGAAGACTTCTATCATCCAGGCATAGTAGTTTGGAGAAGAGAGATAGGAGGCAAAGAGAGGAGTTATAAAGTTCACACAGTAAGTGACAGGTAATGAAGGCCCAAATTGAGAACATGGCAAAGAGAATAGAAAGAAAAGACCAGATATGTGTTGTATTGCCGTGGTACAATCTGTGGGATTTGGCCTTTGACTGGAAGCAAGATGAGAAGGAGATTAAAATGTCAGAGGTTATTTCAAGGTTTCAAGCTTCTGAGGAGGAGGAAGAAGATATTATTACAGACGGGGTAGACAGGAGAAGGAGCACGTTTGAAGGAAAACATCTGGAGTTTTATGGTAAATACTAAAGAAATATGTATTGGCTGCTATATAAATGACAAGATAGAAATGCTTCAAAAATATACTTGTGCAGATGTTTACTTGTTAGAATCTGAAAACTTGAACTCCCTATCTATAAAACTGAGTATAAGGTCAATCCCTACCAAACCAAATAATCTATTATGACAGATATTAATAGGTGAAACCTTACTCTGCAAGGGAAGCCAAGCCATTTTAAATCACGTCATTCGTTGACATTGATTCATGATAAAATGACTAGATCAAAATCTACAAAGAATATAATTCACCCAAACAAAGGTCCTTGCCTCTAAAATTGCTCTTGTTGGTTTCTATTTTATGTTTTGTCACTCATTTCAATGTGGACACGTGTCCAGAGAGCATTTTACTTGCACTTACCGGAAATGTTTGAAAAATTAAAGTCTCAGCCACCAAGAAACTTGCAGTTTAGTGGAGAAGATCAAGAGAAGCAAGTGAACTATTGTAGTTAGGATACACACTATTCCAGAGGGTTTTCTGAGAGCAGGGAGAAGCATCTTAATCAGAAATGTAGGAAAGAGGGAGACTGATTGAAGGTTTCTCAAGGAGAAGATTCAAACTCCTAAAGAATGAGTAGGAACCAGTAAGGTTAAGCAAAGAGCCAACTCTAGGCAGAAGATATACCAAATGCCAAGGCATGAAGGATATGTGGTGAATTTAGGTATCTCTGCTAATTCTGGATGGCCCCAGGAAACTGATATATGTGGGGAGGGGTGTGTGTGTGTGTTGGTAGGGAATGGAGAGAAGTATGGAAAGATTTATACAGAGATGAGACTGAGGAGGTAAACTGAGGCAGGTCATATTCGTTTAATCAATTATTCATATATTATATTATTATAAAGAAGATGTAAGATGTCTCATAACATATTCAACAAAACAGGATTAAAAAATTAATGAGGAAATCAAAGACCGAACATATGTTGGGTGGATATTTGTGAGATAATGCTGAAACTAGGAATATCAGTTAAAGGTGGGTCACCTATTTGGCTCTGAGCTTCATAGCTCCAACCCAAGGAAGAAACGTGACCCACAATATCTATTAAATGTAAAGAATATTCAGTTGCTCAGAAGAAACAGTGGCACTTGGAATGTAGGTTCACTGGAAAGAAATTGTGGTGATAGGAGCATTGAAACCTGGCGAGTGAAGATTTGGGGAGAACCATCATTGAAGCGTGAAGCCTGATGAAGAGGGGGAGAGAGGGTGGCTGCAGCAAGGAGCAAGGCCCCCAGCTCCTCTGTTCGCAACGTGAGCCTCTTTCCTGACGATATGAAAACAAATCAAGGTCACACAGTGGAGTCTGCCTGCCACATCCCCCCAGCAGATGTGTTCTGCCTGTCTGGCATACTGTTTTGTTATTGTTGTCTTTTACTGTTGTTTTTTCCTTTTTCTCCCATTATTACAAAAGCAATACATTTGTAAGATTTTGAAAATATATACAAGCTAAAAGAAGAAACAATACTATAATCCTGCTCAGAAATTAGCACTGTTAATATCTGGTTTTTATTAGATATTTGCTTCAGTGGTCTTTTCTTCGTCTGCATCTTTTAGGCAAGACATGCCATCTCTAGGTGCCCATGCTGCCTGCTCCCCTATTACCTACATCTGGCTTGAGGCACATGTTGTGTTTCCTATCTAGTCCTTCTGATCCCCCCCAAAATCCTAAACTATGTATGAGCCCTAAAATGAAATCACAAAGTAGATAAAATGTCAGAGAAAAGAATAAAGGGGAAAGTAGTCATTCAAGAGGAGAAGAACTCTAATAAGCTAAGATTAATTAATGGTATTTTAAAACATTTAATAAACATTTTAAGTAGGAGAATTTATTAAATCACATCAAGATTGAAAATCAAAGAATGTTTAAATAAAAAATAGAGATAGGATAAATACAATATAGGCTAAAAGATAAAAGTCTAGAAAAGTAAAAAAATGAAAATACAAAGAATAAAAAATTAAGAACAAGGATATAAAAGATAAAATTATTGCAATCAAAATAAAAAATATAAACCAGAAGGCATTACAGAAACTAACAGATCAAGAGGAAAAACAAAACTGAAAACTAATAGAATTCGAAGTGAAAACAATTTTAAAGAAAATAAATCTAAGCATTCCAAAAATTAGAGGAAGAGAAGGAATATTGAAAATATAAGAAGGGACGATGAAAACCACGTAAATCAAAGCTGTAATGCACCTAAAGTATCTTGAGGGACAAGCTAATGTACTCCAGAAACTCCAACGTTTCTGTTAAAATGAAGAGAACGAAGGAAAATTAGCAGAAAGCGAACAGTAGTAGATATCCTAACAACAGCCTCAATCTTGTCTGGCTTCCCACGCTGTTTTCCCTCTGTGTTCACAGAGATGGAGAGTCTAGGGGGCAAAGGGTAATATGATGCTCCGAGCAAGGCCAGGCCTGCTGCCTCCAGCCCAATATCTCCTGCCCTGACAGTCACTGCTCCTTTCAGCTGGTACCCGAAATTAGGGATGGTTTGCCTTTAATTCAGACATCTTGAGGGTGCCCCGTTCAGTCTCAGAAAATGACCTTCAGTTATTTACACTTGTCAGTGGAAGACATACTTAGTATATACACCACATCCAAGGTTTCATCTTCCATGGTTTCAGGTACGCTCCATCAACTGCGGTCGGAAAATATTAAATGGAAAATTCTAGAAATAAACAGTTCATAAGTTTTAAGTTGTGCACCCGTTCTGAGTAGCATGATGAAGTCTCCAGCCATCACGCTATGTCCTACCTGGGGACGTGAATCATCCCTTTGTCCCGCGTATTTATGCTGTATACACTACGTGCCTGTAGCCTGTTAGTTGGGAAAAAACATAGTATATATGGGGTTCAGTACCATCTGTGGTTTCAGGCATCCACTGGGGGTCTTGGAACATACTCCCTGAGGATAAGGGGGGACGACTGGACTGGGTGGAATTTGTGCATAGCCAGGGTTGCCCTTGAGAAATGGAAACAGGCAGAAAAACGGGCAGAGCAAGTGCAGCTTAATTGGATGTCCAGCGTGTGGTGGGAACAGGCTGGCCCAGAGTCTGGTCTTCACTTGGACAGGTTTAGGAGACCTCATTCAACAGCTCACTTGACCAAGAGTCCTGTGGTCCCCATGGTCGAATATGCTACCAAATGGACTCCATATACTTGTTTATTCTGAGCAATATAACGCAGATGGACAGTGGAAGATTCTTATGAAAAGAATGACATTATCTCAGACATGTTAAAACTAATTAGATTTTGGCTTAATTCCTATTATTAGTAGTCACATTTTGGTGTTTTCGATGAGAGTTGAGATTCACTTAACATTCTTTTTGATACCAAGAAGTATCCTTGAGGCTCCCATTCTCTTGGACACACAGTCACTGCCCCTTCTTTGTGTGGGCTGGCCTGAGGGAGACATCGTGCTGAGTGAGAAGCACTCTTGCCAGCCCATCAACCACACTTTTAAAGTTTTCCTAATTTTTGGTATAAACTCTATTTGAGGCTTAGATCTTACTATGCGTGTTATGTACTTAGATAACGGTTCCCTATGAGACGCCAAGAAGGATGAAGAATGGGTAAGATTGTGATTACTTATGGATCCCATTTCAAAAAGAAAATTGAGAGCTAAAATTCACCTTGTGTTTTTGTATCCATTCTTAATAATACTCACCCCTTTCTTTCACCCTTCCATCTACTTTTGGCAACTAGATTACCTTCAAAACAGTTCCTAGATGCTCCCGTAAGGATTTCCTTCGTAACCCTGGCTTAGGATCCTTAAGAATTCTTTCTATGACTCTTAAATCATAACGTTGTTACTGGAACAGAGAAGTTATATACCATCATGAACCTAAGCCTCCACCCATCCATTCATCCATCCACTCAGCCATCCATCCATCCATCCATCCATCCATCCATCCACCTACCAACCCATCCATCCAGCCATCCAGCCAGCCAGCCACCTACCAACCCATCCATCCATCCATCCACCTACCTACCAACCCATCCATCAATCCAGCCATCCTGCCAGCCACCTACCAACCCATCCATCCATCCATCCACCCATCCACCCATCCATCCATCCCATCCACCTACCAACCCATCCATCAATCCATCCATCCACCTACCAACCCACCCAGCCTTCCATCCACTTATCCATACATCTATCTATCTACCTACAAACACATCCCTCCATCCCTCCATCCCTCCATCCACCCACCCACCCATCCTCGCTCCCTTCCTCTTGCCCTGGCTCTCTCCTTCCCTCCACAGGACTGAAATTTCATCCCTTGGGGAGAAGTGGGGCCAGAGGTCACTGGTTTCTTATTTTGTGATCAATTCTCTGCACCTTTTCTTCTTCCTACTTTGGCCTCCTCCTCCCTGTTTCTTTAATGGACCTTTATTTTATCTCCATAGCTGCTGTACAAAACTACTTGCTTACCTATTCCTTTCTTCCTCCTGTCCTGTTTTTGTAGCACAAACCAACCTGCTACAAAGCCACTCTAGTCAATCTGGCATAGACCTAAACTAGGCTAAAGAGAAACCTAGAGAAGATTCAGGGTGGGAGATGGTTAGGAGTGGGCAAGAATAAATATGACTAATGGAGGACTTCTTTTGTGCCAGGGGCTTTCAAAAGATTGTTTCATTCACAACAATCCCGTAAGGAGATATTTATTATTCCCACTTTTTAAAAATGAAGAAACTGAAACTAAGAAAGATGCTATAGTCACAGTGAAGCACAGGGTGTGGGGGCCTCGTTCTGAATGTTGTAGCTTGTCTGGAGTGGATCTATGAGAGATCACCAACCATCTCCACGAGCTCACCTGAGCTGGCCATTCTTCACACCTGCCCTCATCTATTCCCCACCCCTCTGTGACCCGCACTGTAGACCGGGGGCTGGCCTCGGAGGACTGTGTCATCACACAGTCAGGCAGGGGAGGTGCTGGCAGAGTTGAGAGGGTATGAGAAGAGAGGAGACAGCTTACTTACCCCCTGCCCAGTCCCCGTCACTCTCTGCCTGTTTCTCTCTACTCTGAGACGTTCATGCTCTTCTGTAGCGACAGCTCTCCAGGGGCTCCAGCAATACCATTCCCTCCCCTTGTCCTCTGGGTCCAGGTGTGCCAATGGCTTCCCACTGTTGCTAGTCCCTGGGTTTGCCCCATCCCTCCTCAGTCCCCTCGGCCCTGCCCACACGTCTGTAAGTCATCCCTTCGTTAAACTCTCTTCAGTGACACCCTTGGAGCATACCATCTGTTCTAACAAGACTCTGTCTGAAATGCTTCCTAATCTGCTCCCCAGCAAAATAAGTACCATGAAATTATGTCTGCTTAATGCTTAGCTACAAACGTGCCCAGAAGTGATCCAGCCCCTGTACTAGTCTGCTCAGGCTGCCGTAACAAAGTACCTCAGGCTGGGGGCCTAAACAATAGAAATTTATTGTCTCACAGTTCTGGAGGCTGAAAGTCCAAGATCAAGGTGTCAGCAGGGCTGGTTTCTGCTCAGGCCTCTCTCCTTGGCTGTCACCCCACTCTCTTGGGGTGTCCTCACATGGTCTCCCCTCTGTGCACGCACCCCCTGCCATCTCGTCCTCTTCCTATAAGGACACCAGTCATGTTGGATGAGGGCCCGCACTGACGCCCTAATTTTGACATAATCACCTCTTTAAAGACTTTATCTCCCAATATAGATACATTTTGAGGTACTGGAATTTGGGGATTCAACGTATGAATTCCAAGGGGGCACAGTTCAGCCCATGACAGCACCACTAAGAAAGTCCACCTGGAAAACATTGGCTTCAACTTCTAGTACATTCATACGGTGGGTTCTGATCCTGAATCTGCGCCAATACGTGTGAAAGATACGTCCCAGGCCTGCTTGTTAGACCCTCCCAGTGACACGTGCTCTGAAGAAGAAGGCAATGAGGGAGCACATCCCTGCCCCAGGCAACAAATCGGAGCTGTGGGATGGGAGGAGAGCAAACCCCCACCCCAGATCTAAAATCATTGTTTTTTAAGGATTTTTTAGGGAACTGGCCTTTATGTCAATAATAATTGCTGAGATCTTAGAGATTGATTCTTGTAGGTTTAAATATAACTCAGTAAATGACTTATAGATTACTGCAGTGAAGCCCTGCTAAAAGCAGTGTTCCACTCCAGTGCCAGCGGAAACCAGGGAGAGGTCAGGCTCAGCCAGGCTAGGAAACTACGGGGCCCCACAGCCTTTCTGTACTTCTGGCTTTTTGAAATAGAGAACCTTCGGGCAGGTGCTGTGAAATGATGGCTACGGACGTGCGTAGTGAGCGCAAACAGATCTGTCCTCCACACACTGGGCAGGTTTGGGTGTGTAGCTCTGTCCCGTCCTCCCACCATGGTCCACCTCCTCCTCTCTTCCTTTCCCTACAACTGGGCCTTTAGATCTGCAAATTAAGAGAGCATTAATCTACTACTCTCTGCGCGTCACCCCACATGCAATAATAATAGTAGTATTTCTCTTCAAATGACTCAAAGTGAAGTCATTTTCTCTTTTAAAATGATCCCTGTTGTACTTTTAAAATTATAAATGAAAGCTAAAAGCCTTTCTGAATCAATAAACAGGACATTTTTATTCCCAATCACTTTACCCATTTTGACCCACATTATTTCCCAGTTTTAAAAGTTTGTTTTCAAACTGAGTCGACATCCTTCCATCCATGCGTCTATGCCTAAAGTCCCTCCCACACACAGGGAGGGAGTCCTGAGAGCCAAGGAGAAAAGCAGGAATGCTTCCGGATAAACATGGACCCCAGGGTCACAGCGGGGCAGACATATTCCCACCAGCTGCGTGTCACCCCGACCTCCTGCTGCTCAGAAATGCCTCAGAGAAGTGGGGCTCAGCCTTTCAACACAGCCCATCCACAGGCCATGGGGTCCCAAAGCCCTGCACGACCCTCCATCACATTTTAATTTTCTTTACCTGTGTTACATTCTCCCCTTCTCCAGCCCAGCTCATAAGTACTTCATCCCATTAAAACTGTGGGCTCCATACGTGCAGACACTGTTTCTGTAGGTTCCATTCATTGCCTTTCAAAAAGTAGCATTAAATCAGTGTCACAAGGCATTCATCGATAAGCATTTCTTGAGCGTCTAGTCTGTGCTCAGGGCAACAACAGCACTCTGGTCAATTCTCAGTGGGCTTTGGGCAGGAGGCGGTGTGCAGTGCTGTTAACCCAGGTAACGCGTCAGGGGTGTGACGCCGAGCTCTCACTTCACATACGTCACTTCAGGGTGTGTGGCTAACATGCGCCCTGTGCAGACAGGGGCCAACACCCCCTCCACTTCGCACTGATGGGTTTCCGTGCAGCACTACAATTAAGATTCTGCAGCTCTCTGGCAAATGTAATACAAAAACATTTGAAAAGGAAGTATGGTCTATATGCAGGATAACAAACGATTTATAGTTTCTTTGCCAAGACATGTAGGAAGTAAATATAAAACAAAACTAGAGCAAGTTTAGCATTTTCCTTCTCCAAATACAACGCTGCTGGCTACAGGCCAACAGCACAGCCTTGACGGTTCCTCCCATTGAAACTGGCCGGGAATGAGACACCATCACCGTTTGACATTTGGATGCCATCACAGACATTTGCTAGTTTGTGGCCAGATAGTGGTTTACTCAAACAACCTGCAATCTTATTTATAACCTAGTTTGCAAATAACAGAGATGTTAACGTGGTACTCTTTGACACATCAAACCTTTACATCTGACCAGGATCGTAATTTTAGGACTACTGTTAGTCTTTCTTGTATGTGTGAAGTGACAAGCCCGCTTCCATCAGAGCAGTAAATCTCCAGGTGAGAGAAGGCAGTGAGCATTTTTGTAGGGCAAATTGATCGTCTTCAAAATGGGCAATTGAACTCGAATAATGAACGTGTGCTACAGTGTAGAAGGTGTGGCACTGTTTCCCGGGACAGTTCCAAAGAGGAAACAGAACAAGCACCCCACCAGCGGAGAAGGCAGGCACATCCGGGCTGGGGCGTGCTGCAGAGGGACAGACGGACGACGCGGAGGAAAGCGAGGCCACTCCTGGTCGGAGGCTCGCAAAAGGAAGGCTTGAATGAAGGATGTGGCATCTGAGACGCACTTTAAAGAGTGGGTGGGATTTCAGGGCTATGAAGAGAGTGTTAGGGGCCCAGGTGAGTTCTCGACCCAGCCCTGCCTGCCTTATTTCCCATAATAGCTAACAATGATTGCATACTTACTGCGCACCAGGCACCATTTGAAATATTTGTTACGTAATATGATCCATTCAATCCCCAAATATTCCTATGAGATTATCCATAAAATAATCTTATCCCATTGTTCATATCAGAAAAACAAGGCACAGAGAGGTTAAGCAACTTGGCCAGGGTTGCACAGCTGTCAAGTGGTGAGCTGGAATTCAAACTCAGGCAAGCTGCTAACAGTTGCGATCTTAAGCACCCCCTTACCCTGCCCTTGGGAGCTTGGGCCCAGCACTTTGGGACTCAGCTGCCACCTCTAGTTCTTAATTTGACACTGCTTTTGGACCAGTCCTCTCAGTTGGACCTCTGCCTTGCTTCTGAGAACAAGGATCCTTGGAGCTACCTTACACAGTTTATTTGTAGAAATGATATGTTTTTATTGTTTTCCTTATTTAAAAAAAAGCAGTACTTATTTACTGCAGAAAAATTAGATGATAGAGACAAACAAAAAGAAGAAAATGAAAAGACTTCCATAATTCCACCCCTCAGAGACAACCACTCCTAGCACATTGCTGAGTGCCCTTGCACGTGTTTCACACCTGGGGGAACACATACAAATACAAACTATCTTGCAATCTGCTTTTCTCACTTAGCACCAACACAAACATCTGTCTGCATCAATAAATATTTACCTATAGTCTGATGTTGAAACGTCCCCTCTGTGTCATCTCGTAAAAAGGGCTAGATGAGGCCAGAGGCAGAGCAGGCGGGTGGGGGAAGGGGTCGTTTGGGGTCTGAACCGAGGAAGAAGGCCCTGGAATTGACCAGACAAAGGATGAAGCCGGAGCGGAGGCGTGGCCTTGGAAAGGACTCACGATTATAAATCTCGTCCCGCTGGGGCGACCCCAAAGGGCAGAGCAGAGTGTATGGGAGGGCCAGACTCAGAGCCGAGCCAGCCAGGGAGTGCAGAAAGCCAGGCAGCGAGGTGCAGGAGAGCA
>NC_060272.1:76235150-76418768 GCF_021613505.1 Equus quagga
CTCCCCAGCTGCTGTCGGTGGCATGCTGCTAACCATTTCTGGTTTGGCACTGCACAATTCTAATTGATTTTTCGCTCAAATAAACTAAAAATGTTTAATATGCTTCAGTTTGTCTATTAACAACAAAGTATGTAAACATGAAGGAGAGAAGAACCCGAGAGAGTGGCATGGATACTTATAAAAAGACAATGAGGATTTTTAAGGTGTTTGAATGTCACAGATAATCAGCGGAGGAGAGAAATAGCACAGGGCGCTTGAAAGAAGCAAAGGGAAATTTCAGCTAGATTTCAAGGACAGTTTTTGAACAATGAAGCCTATTGGGCTGGAATATAATTTCCTGAGGGTATAGTTGGCAGCTTTATGATGTAAAATACTGAAAATTAAATGTGACTTGACAAAGTATATAATATGTGAAGGTAAAGACGTGGGGTAATGACTTAGTATTTTTCAATCGATTAAATTCCTTGAATGTGAACTTGCCCTTATATGAAAAATAAAACAAATCTGCCGATTGGAATTTAAGATTTGGATCAAGTTTGAAAGAGCTGATCTCTCTCATCACTGTTATTTTCTTTTAAAACAGCAAACTTTCTAGTAGGCCCATTAAGCTGCAAATTCATCACAATAAAAATAACTTTGCCATCCATTGCCCCTCTTTTCCTAGCACCCCCTCCAATGCACATGGGGTGTGGGTCTGGGTAATAAACATCTGACTTTACAAATTCAAATAAGCATCCAGACAAACAGAATAATTCAAAGCAGCCGCAAGGTCCCCCTGACTCAGCTGTTGAAGTAGTTAAAGAAAGATGAGCTTCTCTACCGATTAACCTCCTCAACACTAATTACAGATAATGAGGGATCAAGGTGCCTGGCCCAGCCTGACCTCTGTGCTCTCCGGAGCTCACGAGCCAGCTGACGGCCCCCGGAAGACACAGAGGAAAAGGATCAAGTGGACGCAGGTGCCTGCCTCGCTGTCCGCCTGGGCAGACGACTGGCCCAGGCTTCGGTGGGGAACACAGTCAACTCTCTTGATAAGAATTACATAGAGGAAATTTGGCAGATCTCAGCCTAGGATATTTGTTTATAGGACTTAAGACCATCGCTGAGTCGCTCAAAGTTCAGCCTAGCCGCTGGAGAGAGTCAGAGGACTTCAAGAAATTGTTTTTTAAACTAAAGCACTTTATTCATGTTTTTGAACTGCTTGAAGTCTGTTCTGGAAGAAGGTGGGGTGTGTGTAAATAAGAAGTTATAAAGGAATGAATGTCCTGAGTACTCTGGAGTCTAGCCATGCCACCACTAACATGTGGAAATATTTCCTCTCATCCTTTTTCCACCTCATCCCACATGGAGGAATGTAATATTCGCAGTTAAGTGCTAGGTAGACTCAGGAAAAGCCATAGAAACAAGTAATTTGTGTGCACTTGAGCCTCCCTCCCTGTTCCACTGAACGTGCTCCAGGTAGGACGCAGCGTGGGGCCTGGACATTCCTTCACGTCACAACTACAGTAACTGCAGGCTGCAGGCTGAGCTGAATGAATAAAAAGTGTGTGGCTGCCATTCTCAGCACTCGTGAGTCACGGCCTTTCCCCAGCTCTGCATGCAGGTGCTGGAGCCCAGTGTCTTCACTCTCAGAGCGGAGAGGGCATTCGAGTCCTGTGACACTGCAGGACAGGCAGTGAACACCACCAGCTGAGGCTGACACCCACGCTCAGTTAGCTGGACACGCAGGCGCTTCAGCTGGGCCCTCCTCAGTCACTAACCTGTGACCAGGTCTCCACTAACTAGCTGAGTTGCTTTAGAGTTGGAGCTAAACTTTCATTTTCCATAATCCTGTAGGGATACTTATAACTCTGTTTCCTGCGACCAAGCAGTTGGGCTAAATATCTGAAAATGTCTCTTGAAAAATGTCTGTATCATCTGGGAAAAAAATTAACCTGTACTCTTCAGCAGAGGTGACTAAGCAGTGGGTTTTCAAATCAACAATTCGAAGAGAGCAAGTGTGCAGTCATTTCTCAAGTGAGGCCACACCTGCAGAAAGTTCTACGTGGAACAAGCAGGAACCGTTCCACAGATGCCTTTTTTATTTTTGTGTTGATTGTTGAGTTAAAGTAAACGGAAAGGGAAAATTAACATTCAGTTATCTGGTGCCATTTGAAGGCTGTCCAGATGGAGAGCCAGACCTCTAGCCGGGGCTGCAGAGGGCTAAGAAACGTGACCCCCACCCCAAAGGGGTGGTGGCCATGGGTGGTCTTGGCAACACATCAAATTCTTTCTGGGCCTCGTCTTTAGAGAAGTGTCTTCAAGGTGGAGATGGGAGTGAGGCAACGCTCCACAGACATTGCCAGAGTCTTCATTCATTACTTTTGAAGCAGGCCTTACTGAAAGCTGAGATGCACAGAGACAGATGATGCTGAAGGGGTTCTTCAGAGGGAAGGCCCTTGCCTTCTGCTAGGCAGAACAGCTGCTAAACCTGCCCAGTATTTATGGCAAACCATTTCATTTTAAATTTCAGAATAAGATGACTGTCCACATCACTTCTTGCTCACGTTTTCCAGTTTGGAGGAACTCTCCTTGAAAAGACTTAACTGGATCCACAGTGTGAGGCTGTCCTGACAGGTCTGGCTAGATCACCTTACTCTTGGGACCTAGCAGTCTGTGGAAAGATTCACTGAAACTGATGTTGGGATAGCGTTGTGAAAGACATGGTAAAAAAAAAAAAAGATATGGGGCACAGAAGAGGGAAAACACATTTCCCTTTCCCTTCCCAATGGAAAAAAAAACCCCTGTGGCTTATGAAGTTTTTAAAGAATGAATTGAATGTTTCAAATTAATTATTGTATTTAATTACTTGGCCTTTGTCTGGGTTATCCATAAAAATTATGAAATAGCGACTCAAAACCACAATTTACCTCCAGCGTTTGATCACTCAACTTCCTGAATAAACACACAGTACAGGAGAATGCTGGAGTCTAAGAATAAGATGCCTCTCTGTTCTGGAAGCAACGTTATTTTCCTAAGTTAAAGAATGACACTCATCAGGAGGTTAGTGAATTCCCTAAAAATCTAATGCAAATTGACATGTACGGAGATGGGGCATAGCTTTCATAATCTTATCAAAGGCCTGAAGTAGACATGCTAATGTTCCCACCAATATCCATTTCTTCCCTCCTGTGCCAAGGAGCACTCATAAACGGAGTGACATCCCCCACCCCCAACCTTCCTACATGGATGGGTTCTGGTAATGTGAGCCTAAATCAATCCGCCATGGCATTTCCCTGACTGTAGGGATTGGCTCAAGACGGCCCCATCAAGGAAAACAGGAACTTGTTGTCTGTTGGTAGTGCCAACTCTCTCTCTTCCATTGGTTGTGAACAAGGTTGCACATGGGGTGACCTCCCTGTGATCATGACAGTGGGTGGAGGGCAGACTTAGTATAAAGTGTTAGAGCAAAGTGAACAGATAAAAAGAAACTGGATCCTTGATGACATTCTTGGCTAGGCATACATCACCTATGACTGCCCTCCATCAGGATGTTCAAATTACACGAGCTAGGGACTTCTCAAAGCCTGAAGGGAAGTTTGAATTGGGGCCTCTGTTATTTGCAACTAAAAACATCCTCCATTGATAGAAGAGTTCTTGTTCCAGAATAATTAAGAACCATTGGCCCAAGGACCGACTTTAAGGAACCAAGGTATGTTCTCAGGAGAAAGCAGGGAGAGTGAATCGGAAGGATATGGAGTGGAAGAGAGGTGGGACTTGGCTACTTATTCTTGGCCTTCTGATCCTGAGGTACACTTAGCAGTTATTTTTTGAAGTCGACTTTTTGGATGTAATTCATAAGAGTAATCTAAGTTTTATCATCTTTTCCATCCTTGTAACTAGCATACATTATTTCTACTAAATGAATAACTATCCATAGGTCTTATATGAGAAACTGCATTCCCCACATTAGCGGTGCCATGAGCTCCCTGGGGACGGAGGGTAGTTTATGGGCAGCCCAAGGGTCATCATGCTAAATTTGCAAATTTGGTTGCTTAGTGCTTATCTGCCAGGCAGTTACTAACCTATAATTTCCTTTTCTCCTCAAAAAGGGTGAGACCACTATAAGAAAACCTTTCTATAGTGTTGTTCTAGAGTAGGGGTGAGGGGTGACTTTCGAACACTCTCAGAAGAAATATGCATGTTCCAATACAACCCTGCATGGGAGAGGAATCCTGGGGACATAGACACGTTGTTTTGGCATGGACAAACTTCAGACGCCTTGATGAAGAAAGGCCAAGTAGCTCTTTTCAATATTCTCTACTCGTAAGATCTCATCCCATAGCTATTTCTTATAAGTGAGGCTTTTGATGGCTCCCTTTATTACAGAATAAAGCCCCAACCTCATCATAGGTCATTTGATTTGGCCCTTACCTACTTCTCCAACCTAACGTCTCACCACCATGCTGGACTCTTGGCCCAGCATACTGAACTTTTCATGGGGCCTGGAGAACTCTGCCGAGTCACCCTCTGCTGCTGGAATCCCCTTTCCTTCCTTCACTCCTTGGTAACAAATTCTAATCTGCACTGGGCTCTCCCAGCAGCCTCCCCATCACTCTATTCAAACACTTCCACATCGTATTCCCACTCTATCTACTCATCTCCCACCATTACCCTACTCTTTCTCTATTTCTTTACTGCCTGGCATGATCTCTGGCAAAATGCAAGGACTCAATACATGCTCCTGCCTGGATTAGCATCACCATGAAGGACAACAACATAAGCATCTCTGAGTGAGTGAATACATATAAGCAACCATGTGTGGAAAATTCTCAGAAGTTCTTCTTTTATTTAAGCTGACTCCTGAAGATTAGGAGGAAAATGCACCAAGGTTCTGTTAGAGAAACCTATTTTTAAAATATGGTCTTCAACAACAGGATATGCCCACTCACAGGCATTTAAAAAAAAAATCATGATACTACTTGATCAGCAGGTGTTTTGTACAACAAGTTTATAAGAGTTCAGACGTAAAATAGGTAATGGTAAATGGAAGAAAAAGGATTAAGGGAGCATTATGTCTTGCACTGCTCATAGATGGGTGGACAAAGTTTTGGGAGAACAAATTATAAATTTCACTGTAAATTCTATGATCAGGTTTTTCCTTTGTTGTTGTTTTTCCATTTTCATTTCCTTTGCTGTTCTAACAAATGGTAGAAGTATATCAGAAATGCTGCTCTCTCTATATGTATACATATTTACACACACACACATACATATCAGTTGTTAGGAATGTGAAAATATTTGCTGCTGTGACACTAATGTGAAAGCAGCACAGAAAATCAAAATGGAGAAACAGAAGGTGCATCTCAGAGCACATACAACAGCACTCATGATGTCGTAAGTTGGACATGCTCCAACAGTTATAAAAGAACAAAAGTCAGAAAACATGAAACCTATGCATGGTATAAGCCACTGTGTTCAAGAAAGAAATTAATGCAAGGAATACAGCAGTGACACAGCTATGAGGTAAACTTGAAGGAATGATGTGGTTATGTCCTCTGAGAATATTACATTAAAAGGAGGAGGAAGGAAAAGTCGCCTGTAAGGAAACAATCAGAACTGAGGATCTAAAGTACATAAATGAGGATGCATGCTGGGCCTAACAGAAGAATTCCCTGAAGATCCTTAAGAAAATTCTTTATCTGGAATCAGATGGTGCACTTTGTCTGCAGACATTCCTTACAAAACAGCATAGATACAAATCAATTGTTTTTGAGGCTATACGTGTATTTTCATTTTCAGATACTGAAGGAACTAAAGTGAAAAATTTTGAGGAATAGCAGAAATATGGTCTTCAGTCAGTTGAATCAGGACTGCATGATTTATGGATTCAAGAAGCAGAGGCCAAAATGGAGCAGAAACATGTAGCTGGAGCATTTCGCTGAGTTATCAAATAAAAGCTCACTTGCATTTACTTTGAAAAGTCATCGAGTCTCACATGGTCCAGGTACAGAATACCTGTAGATGTCTGGTCAAAGAATACAACCAATTTGTCTGGCAACATGGCCACAGAGAGGCTTATACACAACCCAGCCCAACGCCTCTTTGCTCCTGACTGCTTTAGCATCTTTCATCTTCTGCAGTGTGTGAAAGATGCGGCACGAACTGGGAGCAGGCAAAGGGCTTTGTCTGTAGCCTGTGGCAACCTGGACAGTTCTTCAGTTTTCCATAAATTTGTGAGGATGGCGAAAAGATGATAGCTTGGACAGTGACCCCAAAGTTCCACATGACAAAAGTGCTTTCGTTCCTGTCCTCAGTTCTGTGTAAGAAAGCAAATGTTTTCTGAATAAGTAGGACAAAGCCAGCCAGGGAAAGGTCTGGGTGATATCCCAATGCTTTAATAAATAAAACAACTGTCATTCTAGAAATCCCTTGAATATCTAAAATTTCTTCCATCTGAAATCTTGACTATTTCTGATGAAGTGGCAAAAAGAAATATATGGTAGAATTAAAAATTTTGTATTCCACTACTAATGACAAGTTATATTTATTAGTAAATTCAATGAATGTATGTAAAACTCTTGCTTAAATTATACTTTTTAATTTAAATACCAAAATTTTAAGTTATTCATTTTATATTATAAAACTATATGTATAAGAAATACTAAAATAATTGTTTTACTCTCTCTAAAGTGCATATTCTTTCCTAAGACTTCAAATTTTTTTGAAGAATATATGTATGTGGATTTTCTGACTAAACTGAAATAGAAGGATAATATACGCTTTTAAGGTTACAACACTATTTACTATTCTTTCAACACTAGCTTTTAAATCACATTCTACATACGTTAAACATTTAAAGAAATATTCAACTAGGAGTGATGTCAGCATCATGGAGGAGTGAGTTGTTCCCTCAGTCTCTCCCTTTTAAGTGACAACTAAATGGACATTGATTAACCAGCAGAGGATTCCCTGCTCAACACAACAGGACTTCTGAGAGATTCATGCAGCTATACATCTGAAGGTGGGTGGACTGGATCCCTGGGAGGCAGTGGAACTAAGTAAGCACACCCCTAGCCCTCCACAGGGGCAGTGAGCCAGTTTGTGGATCCTTACACAGTGGTTGCACACAACTGTAAGAGGACGTAGGGAGAACCTGGCATTCACGAATGCTTGCAGAGTTGCAGCTGGGCCTGCGGGAGGACCCAGTGTGCCACGGCAGCCTTGCCCATGGGAATGCTCTACACTGAGGGGCAGTGGTGATACTCCAAGCTAATGGCAAACAAAAGAAAGCAGGTGTCGCAATACTCATATCAGACAAAGCAGACTTCAAGATAAGACAGGTAAAGAGAAAAAGAGGGGCAGTATATAACGATTAAAGGGACACCACCAAGAAGACATAACACTTATAAATATCTATGCACCCAACACAGCAGCACCAAAGTACATATAGCAACTATTAACAAACCTAAAAGAAGAAATTAACAATAAGACAATAATAGTAGGGGACCTTAACACTCCACTCACATCAATGGATAGATCATCCAGAAATAAGATCAACAAGAAACAGTGGAATTAAAGGAAATGCTAGACCACTTGGACTTAATAGACATATATAGAAAACTCCATCCAAAAACAACAGAATACATATTCTTCTCAAGTGCGCATGCAACATTCTTAAGGATAGACCATATGTTGGGAAATAACACTAGCCTCAATTAATTTAAGAAGATTGAAATAATAACAAGCATCTTTTCCATTCACAATGCTATGAAGCTAGAAATTAATTACAAGAGAAAAGCTGAGAAAGGGACAAAGATGTGGAGACTACACAACAGGCTATTGAACAACCAGTAGGTCACTGAAGAAATTAAAGGAGAAATAAAAAATATCTGGAGACAAATGAAAATGAAAACATACCGTACCATCTCATAAGGGATGCAGCAAAAGCCATATTAAGAGGGAAATTCATCGCAATACAGGCTCACCTTAACAAACAAGAAAAATCCCAAATAAGCAATCTCAAACCACACCTAACTGAATTAGAAAAAGAAGGCCAAACAAAGCCCAAAGTCAGCAGAAGGAGAGAAATAATAAAAATCAGAGCAGAAATAAATGCAATTGAAACAAAAAAAAAAGCAGTAGAAAGGATTAATGAAACAAAGAGCTGGTTCTTTGAGAAGATAAACAAAACTGACAAACTCCTAGCCAGACTTACAAAGATTACTCTATCCAGCAAAACTATCCTTCAGATACAATGGAGAAATAAAAGCTTTCCCAGATAAACAAAAGCTGAGGGAGTTCAATGCCACTAGACCTCCCCTACAAGAAATGATGAAGGAAGTCCTCCTACCTATATCAAAAAGATAAATGTTTACAAAACCTTGAGCAAAGAGATAAATAGATAGAGGGAATCAGAAAATTGAAGCTCTATATCAGAGTAGGTCAGTAAACAATTATAACATAAAAGACAAAGGGAAAGAAAGCATCAAAAATAACTATAAACACTTTAAGTCACAAACTCACAACACAGAAAAGAACAATTTGTGACAACAATAACTCAGAAAGGGAGCGGAAAGGGATGGAACCTTCTTAGGCTAATGGAGACAAGAGGCTATCAGAAAATGGATTATCTTTATACGAACCTCATGGTAACCACTAAACAAAAAATCAGAACAGAGCCACAAATCATAAATAAAGATAAAACTGAGAAAACCAGCAAAGTAAACAACCAAACTGAAATGGCAGGCAGAAATACAAGGGAAGAGAAACAATGGAAACATAGAACAACTGGAAAACAAGAGATAAAATCGTGCTACTAAGCCCTCATTTATCAATAATCAGTCTAAATGTAAATGGATTGAATTCTCCAATCAAAAGACACAGAGTGGCTGGATGGATTAAAAAACAAGACTCAACAATATGCTGCCTCCAGGAAACACATCTCAGCTCTAAAGACAAACATAGGTTCAGAGTGAAGGGATGGAAGACAATACTCCAAGAAAATGGCAAACAAAAGAAAGCAGGTGTTGCCATACTTATATCAAACAAAGTATACTTCAAGATAAAAAAGACAATGAGAGACAAAGAAGGGCAGTATATAATGAAAAAAGGGACATTCCACCAAGAGGACATAACTCTTATTAATGTATGTGCACCTAACACAGGAGCACCAAAGTATATAAAGCAACTATTAACAGACCTAAAGGGAGAAATTGACAGTAAGACAATAATACTAGGGGACCTCAAAACTCCACTTACATCAATGGATAGATTACCCAGACAGAATGTCAACAAGGAAACAATGGCCTTCAATGAAATATTAGAGCAGATAGACTTAACAGATATAGACAGAAAGTTCATCCAAAAACAGCAGAAAACACATTCTTCTCAAGTGCACAGGGAACATTCTCAAAGACAGACCACATGTTGGGAAACAACGCAAGACAATAAATTTAAGAATATTGAACTCATATCAAGCATCTTTTTCAACCACAATGCTATGAAACTAGAAATCAACTACAAGAAAAAGGCTAGAAAAGTCACAAATATGTGGAGACTAAACAACATGCTACTGAACAACCTCTGCATCAATGAGGAAATCAAAGGAGAAATAAAAAAATACTTGGAGACAAATTAAAATGAAAACACAACACACTAACTCTATAGGATGCAGCAAAAGCAGTCTTAAGAGGGCAATTTATAGTAACACAGGCCTACCTCAACAAAGAAGAAAAATCTCAAATAGGTAAACTTAAACTATACCTAGCAGAATTAGAAAAAGAAAAACAAACAAAGCCCAAACTTAGCAGAAGGGGGAAAATAATAAAAATTAGAGCAGAAATAAGTGAAATAGGGACTAAAAAATAATAGAAAGGATCAATGAAACTAAGAGCTGTTTCTTTGAGAAGGTAAACAAAATTGACAAATGCTTAGCCAGACTCCCTAAGAAAAAAAGAGAGAAGGCTCAAATAAATAAAATTAAAAATGAAACAGGAGGGGCCGGCCATGTGGCCAAATGGTTAAGTTCAAGCACTTTGCTTCAGTGGCCCAGGGTTTTGTCAGTTTGGATCCTGGGCATGGACCTAGCACCACTCATCAAGCCATGCTGAGGCAGTGTCCCACATGGCAGAACCAGAAGGATCTACAACTAGAATATACAACTATGTATAGGGGAGGCTTTGAGGAGAAGGGGAAAAAAACAGAAAGAGGAGAAATTACAACAGATAGCACAGAAATACATAGGATTATAAAAGAATACTATAAAAAACTATATGCCAACAAATTGGACAACCTAGAACAAATGGATAAATTCTTAGATTCATAGGAACTCCCAAAACTGAATCAAGAAGAAATAGAGAGTCTGAATACACCAATTACAAGTAAAGAGATTGAAAGAGTCATCAAAAACCTTCCAAAACACAAACATGTAGGACCAGATGGCTTCTCTGGAGAATTCTACCAAACATTCAAAGAAGATTTAATACCTATCCTTTTCAGACTATTCCAAAAAAGTGAAGAAGATGGAATGTTTCCTAACTCATTCTATGAGGCCAACATTACCCTGATACCAAACCCAGACAAGGACATCACAAAGAAGGAAAATTACAGGCCAATATCATTGACGAACATAGATGCAAAAATCCTCAACAAAATACTGGCAAATCAAACACAGCAATACATTAAAAGGTTCATACACTATGGTCAAGTGGGATTTATACCAGGGACACAGGGATGGTTTAACATCCACAAATCAATCAATGTGATACACCACATTAACAAAATGAGGAATAAAAACCACATGTTCATCTCAATAGACACAGAGAAAGCATTTGAGAGGATCCAACATCCATTTACAATAAAAACTGTTGAGAAAATTGGTATGAAAGGAAAGTACCTCAATACAATAAAGGCCATACATGAGAAACCCATAGCCAACATCATACTTAACCGTGAAAAACTGAAATCCATCCCTCTGAGAACAGGAACAAGACAAGGGCGCCCACTCTTGACACTCCTATTCAACATGGTACTAGAGATCTTGGCCAGAGCAATTAGGCAAGAAAAAGAAATAAAAGATACCCAGATTGGAAAGGAAGAAGTAAAACTCTCACTGTTTGCAGATGACATGATTGTATATATAGAAAACCCAAAAGAATCTACAAGAAAGCTATTAGAGATAATCAACAACTATAGCAAAGTTGCAGGGTACAAAATCAACTTACAAAAATCAGTTGCATTTCTATGTATTCATAACAAACTAGCAGAAAGAGAAGTCAAGAATACAATTACATTTATAATTGCAAAAAAACAGAATAAAATATCTAAGAATAAATTTAACCAAGGAGGTGAAAGACCTATACACTGAAAACTATAAGACATTATTGAAAGAAGTCAAAGAAGACATAAAGAAATGGGAAGATATTCCATGCACATGGATTGGAAAAATAAACATAGTTAAAATGTCCATACTACCTAAAGCAATCTATAGATTCAGTGGAATCCCAACCAGAATCCCAATGACATTCTTCAATGAAATAGAACAAAGAATCCTAAAATTTACATGGAATGATAAAATACCCCAAACAGCCAGAGCAATCCTGAGAAAAAAGAAGAAAGCTGGAGGCATCATAATCCCTGACTTGAAAATATACTATAAAGCTATAGTAATCAAAACAGCATGGTACTGGCACAAAAACAGACACACAGATCAATGGAACAGAATCGAGAGCCCAGAAATAAAACCACATATCTATGGACAGCTAATCTTCGACAAAGGAGCCAAGAACATACAATGGAGAAAGGAAAGTCTCTTCAATAAATGGTGTTAGGAAAACTGGACAGCCATATGCCAAAGAACGAAAGTAGACCATACACCAAAATTAACTCAAAACGGATTAAAGACTTGAATGTAAGACATGAAATCATAAAATTCCTAGAAGAAAATATAGGCAGCACACTCTTTGACATTGGTCTTAGCAGCATCTTTTCAACTACCATGTCTACTCAGGCAAAGGAAACAGAAGAAAAAATAAACAAGTGGGACTGCATCAGACTAAAGAGCTTCTGCAAGGCAAAGGAAGTTACTAAGAAAATGAAAAGACAACCTACCAACTGGGAGAAAATATTTGCAAATAACATATCCGACAAGGGGTTAATTTCCAAAATATATAAAGAACACATACAGCTCAACAACAAAAAGACAAACAACCCAATCAATAATTGGACAAAGGATACGAACAGACATTTTTCCAAAAGAAGATATACAGATGGCCAACAGGCACATGAAAAGATGTTCAACATCACTAATTATGAGGGAAATGCAAATCAAAACTATAATGAAATATCATTTTACACTCGTCAGAATGGGTATAATTAACAAGACAAAAAATAACAAATGTTGGAGAGGATGTGGAGAAAACGAACCCTCATACACTGCTGGTGGGAATGCAAACTGGTGCAGCCACTATGAAAATCAGTATGGAGATTTCTAAAAAAGTTAAAAACAGAAACACCATATGATCCAGCTATTCCACTACTGGGTATTTATTCAAAGAACATAAAATCAACAATACAAAGAGATCTATGTACCCCTATGTTCATGGCAGCATTATTAACAATAGCCAAGCCATGGAAACAACCCAAGTGCCCATCGACTGCAAAATGGATAAGGAAGATGTGGTGTATATATATACAACAGAATATTACTCAACCATAAACAAAGACAAAATTGTCCTATTTGTGACAACATGCATGGACCTTGAGGGTATTACATTAAGCAAAATAAGCCAGACAGAGAAAGACAAACACTGTATGATTTCACTCATAGTGGAAAATAAATAAAAACATGGATAAAGAGAACGGATTAGTGGTTACCAGAGGGGAAAGGTGCAGTGGGTGAAAGGGGTAGAGAGGCACACATGTATGGTGACGGATAAAAAGCAGACTATTGGTGGTGAGCACAATGCAGTCTATACAGAAACTGATACATAATAATATACACCTGCAATTACACAGTTATAAACAAATATGACCACAATAAAATAACTGGAAGAAATTTAACTGAATTAAAACATATAAATATTTCATTTAATACATATCAAATCCTTATTTATTAAAAACCACCAATGTTTTCAAGTTAACTTGCTTTTGTAAAGATCTCAAATTAAAGGCGTTTATATTTGATCTAACAAATAGGTCACTTATTAAAAAGGCCCCAATTATATATTGCTATTTTTAAAAAGCATTCTTATGTGTCCATTCATATAAAATAATACTGGCAACCTGCCTATTCTGCTCCAAGGGCATTGCTTTTATTTAAAGATTGGCACCTGAGCTAACATCTGTTGCCAATCCTTTTTTTTCTTCTTCTTCTCCCCCAAATGCCTCCCTCCCCAGTACACAGCTGTATATTCTAGTTGTAGGTCCTTCTAATTGTGGCATGTGGGACGCCGTCTCTGATGAGTGGTGCCATGTCTGCGCCTGGGATCTGAGCCAGCGAAACCCTGGGCCGCAGAAGTGGAGCACACAAACTTAACCACTCAGCCACTGGGCTGGCACCCAAGTGCATTGCTTGACCATGTTGCTGTCTGCATAAGTCAGTCGCATAACGAGGAACAATCAATTTATCACATGATGTTATTTTAGAGAGTTTTAGAGCTTACATAAACCATTGGTGGCTTCTTTTTATTTTTTTAAAGATTGGCACCTGAGCTCACATCTGTTGCCAATCTTCTTTTTTTCCCTCTTCTTCTCCTCCCCAAAGCCCCCCACTACAGAGCTGTATATTCTAGTTATGGGTCCTTCTGGTTGTGCTACATGGGACGCTGCCTCAGCATGGCCTGATGAGCGGTGCCACGTCTGTGCCCAGGATCCGAACCAGCGAAACTGTGGGCCGGTGAAGTGGAGTGCGCGAACTTAACCACTCAGCCACGGGCCAGCCCCAGTGGCTTCTTTATATGCTTTGTACATTTATGATGAGAAATTTAAGCTAATTTATTTTATAGAAATTATTTATATTAATATTTATATATTATTTAAGATTTATAAAATTACAAAATTAAAATCATAAAATTTATTAAAATTATAAAAACTATTATTAAATTTATTTAACTATATATTATTTACACATTATTTATATTATTTTATATAGATTAATTTAAGCAAATGTTATTATCATATTAAATATAATGGAGAATAAAAACGAGAAAGTCTGAGGTTACAAGGTTAACTGGGAAACACTTAAAACTGGCAACTAATCTTTGTACATTGGAGCCTTTCTCAATACCACTCAAAAGAAAAACAGAAAAAAAATTGGACACGGAGATGATATGAGACATCTGTCCTCCATAACACTAATTTCAAATTTTTGTCATCTTGAAAATCATCTCATTGTTACCACTAATTGACTTTAAAACAAATAAATGTGTTAATTTGAACTTTTATAATGCATTCATGCTAATAAGTGCTTTCTGTTTTATACACTGAGATTTTACTAAACTTTTTGAAAATGGGACTCTATGGCTTTCAAGTGGCATGGCAATCGCATCTTCTAGAAAACTGGGTCATGCATTTCCCTTGCTGGCCCCCTCGGCTCCTGGTGGCTGAAATCCTGATCCCTGACCCTCGCCCACAAATCCCTGAGCACCTCTGCTGCCTCTTAGATGGCTTTGTGGGCACCAGCAAGACCAACTGTGCTCCCCCTTGGGCCTCCCCTCCAACACTTCTGCTGCATGCAGTGCTCCTTGCCCACACCTTCATTTGGATGGCTATCTGACTTATTTAGGTCTCAGTTTGCCGGTCATCTTGAGAGGCTTTCCTGACCACTCAAACCCAGTCATTCATTCCCCATTACAAACCTGTTTCATTTTCTCACAACAGTCATCACTGATTCTCTTGTTTATTCGCTTGTCTGTTCATTGTCTGTTATTCCCATTAGAGTGTGAGCTCTGCCACAGTGGGAACCTGTCTCTCTTGTTCTTGCCACACCCTGGCCTGGCATGTCTTCAGTTTTCAATGTCTATTGCATAGATGAATACATGACTTGTCCCATATTAAGGCAATCACTGATTCTATTTGCTATGAAGCCAACATGTTTACTCATTAGCAAGTGTGAATTCCCAATTAGCACCACCTAAGGTGCCTTGAGCCAATCCTAATTGCTAGAGAAAGAGAATAAACACTGAATACCATTATCACTGCCTTGTTAGAAAGGGAAGGCTTAACTGAGAATTACTGAGTGGCTAAAACCCAAGGCTCCATGACGATAAGCAGTCCTGGTCTCCAGAAGGATTTACTCTTAGGTGCACTAGTGTGAGACACACCCATTTTTTTCTGCTTCTATTAATAGAGAAATCTTTCCAAAAGTCCAATAAATCTATTGCTAAATGCAGTGATTCCCACTACAACAACCATCTCCTGGCCACAACTTTTACATATTCTCCAAGTTCTTCTCAACCACAAGATCAATGATGTCATACTCACCTGTGACCAAATGGGCCTTAACTGGCTTTTCAAGTGCCAGCCACAGAGATGGGAACTACAGCACCTTACAATAAAGACCACACCTGGGACTTGGGTGGATAGGTTCAGAGTAGTGTCAGGTGCAAAAGGAGACATCAAATATAAACAAAAAATGTCCCGCACTGCCCCCTCACGTTCTTTTTTCTTCCCACAGTCCAATACCTCCAGGGGATTTATTAATTCTCTTAAATGCACTACAAAAACAACTTTACACCTGTACTCTGAGGGTGCCAGAAAGCCTACACTTCTTGCTTCGCTTCCCTCAGGATTTAGGAGCAGCCCATTGAGAAAAGAGCAGTAGAATCCGCCTCTGCCTGGACTCTGTGTAAAACCGTAACTCAGTTTCAGAAGCGGTGTTTCTGGTCATCTGTTTCCAGCTGGCTGGAATGCTTTACTCTCAGAGATCCATCACATCACAGTTGGAGATAGGGAAGAAAGAAAGTCAAACTGAAAAGCAAAAACTCACTGATAATGAAGTGGAGAGGTGATTAGCCAAGATCTTCTAAGAACCTCTCACAGAACTAATCCTTGCTTGGAATGTGAATATCATTATTCAAATGATATGACCTATACAACAAAAAAACACTCTTTTTTGAAAATCTGCCTTTGTATGCTTCTATTGTTGCTCAAATGGGGTTAAATAAAACCAACTTCTAAAAAAAGGATTAAATTATTTCATACTACTTTAAAGGGATACAAGGAGCCATCAGTAGTTTGTTAGTGACATTAACTTTATGAGTAAAAGGATTTTTGAAAAGGGGTCTGGTAGGCAAATAGAGAAAGTTGATGTTAAACTAACTTAAGTCATAATCCAAAAGTAAATTTACTCATGTCATCCTGGAAATACAGTCTGAGGATGTGTTACTGGCAAACTAACACAGAGCCTGCCTCCATACCTGTCGGCTCACCTCCCTACACCAACAGCAAACGACTGCTTCTCCTCCGGCAGCAACGCCTCTCTCCAGGCATCTCAGAAAGACGCTGCCCGCCTGCCACCACAGCGGCGGCGGAGGCTAAGCTCCTGAGTCGACTTCTAGTACAGTTCAGGCACCACTTAAAGGTGAGCAAGGAGACCTTTTCTTGCTTCGTAACAAATGAAAAATGGTATTTACAAAAGCTTTTTAAATTATTAAACATCAGACCATAACAACACCAAAAAAAGGCACCTGGGATTTAACATCCATAAAATAACACAGAATCAATTATTTTAGTTGACACAGGCGGCTTAGGCATTAACTAAATGCTAATGAGGACTTTTACTTCCTTGAAAGTTTATTTTCCTCAGCCTATTCTTCCTGTGCCCAGGATGCAAATAGTCACCAGAATCCCCGTTTGGGTAATCCAGTCAGCCTCTCTGTAATTTCCCGAACCATTTACTCCCTTTGTCCCACTAACACATTTCCTCACCTGTTCTGAGCATCTGTCAGGGAGCCTAGAAGTTTAACCGGTCTTGCTTGGGAGCATTGTGGACTCTCCAATTGTTCTCCTAAGAACGCTCCCTGTTGTCTCAACCAAAATATTTGCCAGTGTTAGGCCTTGCCCAAGCTTCTTCCCTGCACAAGATTAAATCCATTCAATTAATTTCTTTTATAGACTAGTTTCCATTAAGGTGGTTCTGGCTGGAAATCATCTTTCTCAACAAAGCTTCTCTTTTCTGAACCATACCAAAGCAGTTAACAGCTCTCATGAGCTTCTTTTTCTTTATTTGCCCTCGAGTGGTCAGCTTGTTTGGCTTCTGTATTCCTTTAGGGGAGGGTATAGTTTCTATGCTTGCTCCATGTTCTTTCTACATTTAGGGATATAAAAGGCAACAGCTCATAACTATTATTTTCTAGCTTCCTTGGAGTTCTGCCTGTGACTTTATCAAATCAGCAGACTTTGACCCTTTTCTGCCGCCCCTAATCAGACTCCCACTGCCAGGAAGTCGCCCCTCCTGGTCCCTCTGGGGCTCCGCTGCTCTCCAGGCACTCTCAGAAAGGGGAAATTGCACATGGGAGCTTGTGTGTGACTCTCGGTATCTTGGCTTTGGGAAAAGAACCCTGGAGTTCAGAGACACGGGCCCCCCTGTCTTTAGTGGGGCAACTCGAGGTGGGCGACTCCACTTCTCTGAGGCTGAGTTCCTCCTTCTGTGCAGGAAGACACTTTCACTAGCAGCATGTGGTGATAACTGTTATGAGAAAAATAAAATGGGACATAATTTCTGTTCAGCCCGCGGCACTAAAAACAAGGAAGGGGAGCAGGGCTTCTTGAGATTAAAAGACTTAAAAAATACAGCAAACAAATGTTACATGTGGACCTTGCCTAGATCCTAGTACAAACCTAATAAAACCCTAAAAGGACAGGGTTGAGATGATCAAGAAAACCTGTGTATGGACTGGGTATCAATTGGTAGCAAGGAATTATTGTTGATTTATTAGATGTGATAACAGGCATTGGACTTATAGTATTTATATGTAATAACATAAGTATAATATATATTAGTCATAACACACGTCATGACGTATAATGTGATATTTAGAGCTACATCTTGAAGTCTGTAAGGGTGAAATGTTGTGATGGCCAGGATCTGTTCTATATGCTTCAGCAAAGGAAAACAGGGCCAAAAAGAGGCTACTTGAAGCAACTGTGGCAAGATCTTGACAAGCGTTGAGTCTGGGCAATGAGTACACGGCAGTTCGTTGTGCTAGTCTCTCCACAACTGGGAATGCTGAATATTTGAATAATTTAAAAACCTTTTAAAACAAATGTATTAAGGGAGTCCCAGGCCGAAGTTATCATAGTGGAGAGGTCGGAAACAATGGAGCAAGATCAGAGGGTGTGTCTGGAGGTGGATGTATTTGTCCTCAGGGCTGCAGGTCCCTCCAGGACAAGGGTCTGTCTCCTTTGTCCCCGAGTCCCCTTTGCTTGACCCAGTACTGCCACAGCTGTATGAAATCAGAAAAGAGAAGGGCCCAGTGGCAGCATCAGCCACAGAAGGGCATGGCCAAGCTTGGTGAGGGGAAGCATGGGAGGGCAAGGGGAGACAGGAGGCTGAGAGTCACACAGGTCAAAGAGGCCGAGGAGAGAGACATCATTCGTGGCCCTGGGCTGCACTTAGCTCAGCAGACAGTGGGAAACCATTACAGGTTTAGACCAGAGAGCAGCATGGCTTGGGGCTGCGCTTCAGAAACCCAGTTTCCAGCTGTGTGGAGGGAGGAGAGGGGAGGGAAAGGCACCACGGCAGGGGACCAGTTGGGATAACAGAGCTGGCGAGAAGTAACGGACCTGGGAAAGGATACTGGCCGAGGAGGGGAAACTGGCCCTTTACGCTTGAGACCTGGTGCCCCGCAGGCTGCAAAGACGAAGAGGGCACAAGATGGGGCTGAGAGGGAGCCTGTGGTACTGGAACAGCTGGTCATGAATGGGAGCAGAGAACCCTGCAAGAAGAGCTGGTTCTCAGGGAGACGGCGAGCCCCGGCCGACGTGGGCCTTCACGTGGACGTGACGTGCGCAGAGCACCTCCTCAGGGGAGTCGCAGCCTGGCTGGGAACACCCTCTTCTTTGCCAACAGGAGGCAGTCAAAGCAGGAATCCAAAGGCTGACTTGGGAAACTGTCAGGATTTTGAACCCTCTCCCATCCCCACAATCTAAAACTCACTGTGGCTTGCCCACACGCTCTGAGGTGACTGGGGTTCAGTCGGATCTTTGCCCTTTGCCCCAGCCTGGGGGGTTGAACCCCGACTATACAAACCAGAGAGTGCTATGGACAAAGCGCCTATGTGTTAAAACGGCCAGTGAAATTTAATTGTTATTCAGCTTCTAAGTTAGGGGACCTATGAATGTTAGTTAACACTTTCTGAACGTCTACATATGCTATAGATTTAATATGTATTATTTCATTTGAACCTCAAAGGAACTTTATGATGAGAAAACTAAAGTTCAGAGAAGTTAATAACCTAGCCAAGGTCACACAGCTACATGAGTGGCAGGGCTTGGAGCCCAACTCAGGTCCGTCTGTCTCTACAATCTGTGTTCTTGCCTCTGCTTCATGACACAGTGATGGAAAAAACGCAGCTGGAAGTAAAATAAATCTTAACCAGGTGTTGGAAGCAGACATTTGCCACCTGGCCTGGAGAGGCTTGCTAAAATGATGCCATAATTTCCTATCCTTTCAGCTAATAAAAAACTAATAGATATTTTAGGGAAAAAACTGTGGGAAGGAGTACAGGGGAAACAAAGGGAAGACAGATATATTAGTATTGCCAACAACCAAAATTTGAGGAAAAAAAAATTTTCCTGAAATGATATAAAGTCTATATTGGAGAAAGAATATACAGTAAAGCTGGTGCATCTCACATTTTTGGGCTTGCTTCTACTCATCTTTGACTCAGCAGTTGTACCAACTGTGATTTGGAGGTGTGACAAAACCAAATAGCTTTTTAAACATTATTTTAAAGATCAAAGGATTTCTGCCTAAAGATAAACGCATAATGGCTATTCTTTAGTTGAGTACTCGATTCAAAATATATCGGGGAGTTTTTGTTTTTTAATACAATTGGTTTTTAAAAGAGCACTGGGAGACTGATGCCTGGAGTGGAGGAATAATCGTTTGTCTGAAAATCCTGCTGATGTGTTTCAGGCTCTGTCTTCTACTTTTCAGCAGATAACACTCCATTAGGATTCCCAGATCTGCCACTTGGACCAGCGCCCTACCTACGGAGAGGGAGCCTTGATGAAATGGAAGCTGAGTGAGCACCGTGGATCCCAGACAGAGCAGTGAATCAGATTTCCCTCCCGAATTCCCAAGACGTGGACAGGCTGTCTGGATTACCCCATGTGCGTGGTTCAGCCCCGGGGTCACAGGGCCCACGCATCAGCATTCAGGGAGGACATAAAACCAAATGGGAGATTCAAGAGATAGCTCACCATAAGGTGAAGATCAGTCACACAGATGCCTTTATCAGAGGCACAGAGAAAGCCATGCTTGGGGAAAGCACTTAAGCGAAAGAGAATTCCACCGCCTTGCTGGGAAAGGCAGGGGCAGCAGCCAGAACTCCACGACCCTGAAACTGGAGAAAATCAGCCTAGCCCCCTCCCTGCCCCCACCAACTGTGATGAACAGAAAGAAGATCTAGAACACAACAAGGTCTCCTTTTTGTTTATTCAGACTAAGTATAACTAGATGTTTTCATCAAATATATTCACCTTTCTTCTTGCTTGTCAAAATACCTAAAACATCAGAAGACTCCCTACCCCACACCACGGGAGAAAAACAATTTAAGGGGAAAAAAAGTTAGTTTGTCGTCTCACATAACATTTTAGGCACTTGTTTAAATTATATTTGTAGAAGTAAGTGGCCATCAGTAGATTTTCTTCTACCAGAAAAAAAATTGTATCAGATACACTTTAGAAATAAAGAGGGGAAAAAAAATTACCAAAACATTGAAAAAAGGAATTCTTCCATTTAGCTCCTCATTTTTCAGACTTGAAAAATAACGATATGCACGATAGACTCTCTTCCACATACAGGACAGGGGAATATCTCTTGGTAAAGATTACTGGGGAAGGTGGTTTGGGGAAAGATATTCTGAACAGGGCAAGTATTAACAAGTGTCTAGTGTCTGTAAGGTACACAAACAACATGTCAAGAAAAATGCTCCACCAAGAAAAGATGAACTAAAATCAAGACCAACTTTTTGTTCATTACCTTAAGCATTTTCCTACTTCACTCCACTTTCTAGATATCTAATTCTCCGACTTTGCCCTTTCTCATTATCAGCTTGTTTTATCTAAGTCATCATAACAGGCTTCTTTATGCATAAATTACACAGGTTAATCTTGGAAGACAAGATGTACTAATGAAAAAGTGCAGAAGCACACTAATGAAATTTTAAAGTTTACCAAAATAGTGTAAAAGTTTGGGGCTTAGACAAGATCAATAAAATGTTAGGTTGAAGTATTTTATTGAATGAATAAAGGGTATAGAGGGACACTTAGAACCCCTAGCTACTGTTTCAAAATTGTAATTGTAAATTTGGCACAAAAGTGTTTTTTAAGATTAACGCGTAAAGATTTTTGTTCCATTTCTTCTGAGTACATTCCTGAGAAAAACTGCTAGAATATTTGCCAGTGACTTGGACCCGCATTTTACGACTTGGCAGAAGGTCCTGAAGGGGCCTTAAGAAAGGCTTTCCAAACTGAAAGCCTTTGTAACCCTCGCAGTTAGGGATGCTGAAGACACCAGGGGGCCAGAGGCTTTGCTGGCCCTGGGGCGGGGGGTGGAGGGGGGTGGCGGGGGGGAGGGGCTTGGGGGGGTGGCAGGAGGGCTGTGGGCTGCTGGGGAGTACCACTCCTATCTGTTCCTCTCTGCCTGGGTAGGGCGATGCTAATGCCCTAAATGTCTCTCCATCTGTGATTCTATGTAAGCTCTATTCTTACCCCATGAGATAAATGGCCCTCGAACTAAAGGCCAAGTGACTGCCTGCATATCTCTCAGCATCTCTCTGGCCACTTTCAACACAAGCTAACACACCAGGCACCAACACCAGGCACAGATAATGCAGATTCCCCTTCCCTTCCTCACTGCCACCTCAGTGGACTTTTGCGTTTCCAGCCAGCCAGTCAACAAATATTTACGGAGCCTCTCTTATGTGCCAGACTAACAGCTAGAGAGATGCATGGGTCAACATCAGGCGGGCGTGGGGAATAAGGATGAGGAGGTGTGAGAAGAAGCAAAAATGCTAAGGACCTCTCAAAGACGGCATCTATAAATCTTTAGAGAGAAGATGGAGCTGAAGAAGCTTCTACCCCACCCCTCCTGGGCTTACCCTCCCCTATCTCTCTCCAGCACCAGAGGTACACAGGATCCCAGGCAGGTGCGAAGGAAGAAAACAAAGGTGATAAAGGAACTCCTGGGAGGCCAAGCAGGACAAAATCATCTCTTGCAGAGAGCAGCATGCTGCCATTATCTAGTTTGCAGATGGACCACCCAGAAAATCTGGGAGCAATTAGGATGGAGAAAAACAAATCCGGGGGTGGGGGAGGCTGAGGATGATAGGAGGCGCAAAGTCCCCAAACTATCTTCTGCTGGGAACACAAAAGTGAGGCAAGACACTGGGATTAGAGGAAAAAGAAACCCGTGTAACCAAGCATAAGCAACCACATTCACACATTCATACACCATCACGTCAGCTACGAAGCTGCAAAATTCTAGCTGCGAAATTCACAAAGGTAGGAAACCGCATTTAAATTTGAATTATCTTCTGATATCCATTTGAACACTTAAAAGTGATTTTTTAACAGGATAAGTGAATTTTTAAAAGTACATTCTTTTTATCAGCAACAAGCAAAGACAGGCTTACACTCTCAAGGCTGACAGCCCACGGTTCCTTCAACTTCGCCACTCTCCTGCCAAACTGAAGACTGATTGCTGATAGTTTGCCTTCCTGCTGTGGATCAGGCAATACAGTGTGTTGTACACATTGTTTCATAAACCCTAACCCCCCAAATAATAGTCTTCTTCCATAACAGATGAAGAGACAATCTCATTACATGAAATAGCTTGCCCAAGGTCCCGTGGCTAATCAGTGGCTGAGCCAGAATTGAACCGCAGGCTCGCATTCTCTGTGGAATGCACAACGGCCCTCCAAACTGAGTAGGGGCTTCTCTTGGCACACAGTCTGACTTGCGCCTTTGCACAGACTGCTCTCTCAGCCAGAAACACTCTCTCATCGTTTCTCTCCATCAAGTCCATCTGTCCTTCACATCTTCAAAGCCTTGTTGTCCATTCTATCTCCAACATGAAGCCTTTCCTGATTCTCAAGCCAGATGGCCTCCAGGACTGCTCCTCTTCGGAACGCGCTCTGCGCTACTGACCCCATGTCTGGTCTAAGAACCTCACAGGCCGGAACGAGACCCTGCCCCACATCAGATCAAGCATGCTAAAGTGTATTGTCATGTCACATTATATGGAACATCTTCCTGTCAAATATTTGAAAGGAGTTTTAGAATTTGGCTCTGATTTCTCATTTTACTTAGAAATTACTTATGATTTCTCAGCAATCACTGGGTATGCTTGAGAATTCTTGAGATAGAGTCTATAAGTTGTTTTCAAATAAGATAAAACTTAATGTTCTTATTAAGCTTAATAATTATTGACTGGTATTCATTTTAGAGTTTTAAACATTTATTTTATTTATTTATTTAAAATTTTTTTTGAGGAAGATTAGCCCTGAGCTAATTATTGCCAGTCCTCCTCTTTTTTGCTGAGGAAGCCTGGCCCTGAGCTAACATCCGTCGCCATCTTCCTCTACTTTGTATGTGGGACGCCTACCACAGCATGGTGTGCCAAGCGGTGCCATGTCCACACCTGGGATCCGAACCGGCGAACCCCAGGCCACTGAGAAGCAGAACGTGTGAACTTAACCACTGTGCCACTGGGCCGGCCCCCTAAACATTTATTAATTTCAATTTGCAGAGGCTTCCTCTACAGTAGTCCCTCCCTCCCTTATCCATGCGGGATATGTTCCAAGACCCCCAGTGGATGCCTGAAACCGTGGACAGTACTGAACCCTATATATACTATCTTTTTTCCCATACATACACACCTATGATGAAGTTTAATTTGTAAGTTAGGCACAGTAACAACTTCTCTTTGGCATATCTGAACTGCCAGGGTCATACTCTTGCGCTTTGGGACCATTACTAAGTGAAATAAGGGGCACTTGAACAGAAGCACTGCGATGCCAAGACAGTCGATCTGATAACCGAGTTGGCTACTAACTGACTAATGGGCAGGTGGTGTACACAGTGCGGATATGCTGGACAAAGGGATGATTCACGTCCTGGGTGGGACGGACAAAGTAGGACGGCATGAGATTTCATCGTACTACTCACAACGGCACACAATTTAAAACTAATGAGTTGTTTATTTCTGGAGTTTTCCATTTAATATTTTTGGACAATGGTCGATGTGGGTAACTGAAACTGCAGAAAGCAGAACTGTGGAAAAGGGGGGACTACTATATTTTTAGAGCCCATGAATATTTTTTTTTTAAGGTCTCAATGTCGTAGGCCCTTGAAAATCTAGTAGGTGCTAAGCACTGTGCCTCAAGTGTCTGAGGGACAGAAGAGCTGGCCAGCCTGGCCACGTGCTGCCCGTGTGCGGGTTACACAGAGATCTGCTCTATAGATCTGCTTGAGACCCTGATGGGGTAGGTGGCCCTGCCCATCCCGTCAGGACCTCAAGCCCACTGAAAACAGCGGTTTCTGTGTTGTTGACTGACCCTTTTTACAGCGACAGCACAGCTGCCATACAATGAATGCTAATGGACGCACTTATCGAAAAATGTCATAAACGAACACAAAGCCACCACTTCAACTACGCACTCTACAACCCCTTTCCTAAAACAGCAATGGTTATTTGAAATTATACTCCTGATACTTCTAAAAATGCTTGGATTTTCTTTCCTTTAAGAAAAAAAATTGCTTGGAAAGATGATACAAATAAACAGAATATAAACAAAACACAGTAGGAATGCCTAGCAGTATTCCACTTCTATATTTCTGTTTCATCAGCAGTTAGCTACATATTTCCTTCTAAGCATTTATAGGGGAGTTGTAGTCATAATTTTCTAGACAATCTGTCTCTAACGCAGCAATAGCTCTTTATTACCCTGCAAACTGTCCTGGGGTCCAGGTAAATTTCCTCTGGTGAACTTTAACCAAACGTACTCTAATAACACTTTAACATACACGATTAAACAAAAACTACTCAGATGCCCCACTGTGAGGTACAGGGGAGAGGAGGGTGATGCTCCATGAGAAACAAGGGGAGGGAACAGCAGCATTTGCTTCCATGAACTAGCCTGTAGGTCACATGATACTTTCTCAACGCCAGTAGAAAATAATAATTCATTAAAGACAAAACACAAAAAACCTCAGGTATACTTGAAGTGGACTGTAACAGGATTTACATGAATAATTAACAACATGCATAATTCAGCATGCAAACCTCTACAGTAGATACTCATCCTTTCGTATAATAATTGAGCCTGATAGCAACAGGCCTCGCTTTTAAATACTCTTTGGTAATACTCCTTTTCTACCTTAAGATAATATTGCTACTATTTCTATTTTCTACATGTGGGTTGTTTTGCCCGCGTCCACCAATAAAAACCCCAGTGTTAACTGGGGGCAGGTCCAGTGACTCAGAAATTCAGATTTCATGTTGCCACTGAAAGAGTGAGATTTAAATCTCTGACCACATCCTTAGAGAATAAGCAAAATGCTGAAAACCGAGCAATCCCCGCTCACATTGAAAACTAGGAGGAGAAAAAGAAACACAGGAAGGAAACGGGAGGAAAAGGGCCAGGAGGACTCGTGTTCTGCACATATTCGGATGGCGCCGCCCCACCTCTTTCCATTACTGTCCCGAAGCATCGCCTTTCCCATCACTCTGGACTTAGTTTCCAGCTCCTGCACCTCCTCCAGCAACGTTTTCTTGCAGGTATGCTTGGCCCTGTGTCACAAAGAAAGACAAAAAGAACATGACATGACACAGCTGGAAAGATCAGTCGCTCCCCTCATGGGCCACATCTGAATACTCTTTCACCAAATCCGAGGCTTGTAACATCACAGAACGTTCATGGTCCCTGTTGCACGGCAAGGGCTCCATCTTCGTAACCTGGGAAACATCCCAAGTCCCGCCGAACAGACTCAGACCACGAACATCAGAAGGGACCCTCCTCCACCTCCTAAAACCCTGCAGATCTGGCTGGGGACCCCAGACACTCAGAGCAAAGACCAGGGTTTATGGATACTCATGGGTGTGTCTCTAAAGCTTTTCACTGTAAGACCTTAAAACCTGGAAGGTGCTTTCAATCCTCACCTTAGTGGATGTATGCGGGTCCCTTGGCCCTCGCCCCTACTGTGATCAGAGAGCCCAGGGTGAGCAGTTTCCTCTTTCTCTTTTTGGTGTGAAAAGAGCCACTGTCACGGCAGGCATGGGATTTATAATGCTAGAGTTCATGCTCTTCATGTCAAAGCCTTGACCTAAAATTTGGGGTCAACACAAACATCCAGGCACAGCTTTTCCATCCTGCTCCTGCAGAGACTTACCTGTAGGGCCCATGTATGTAGGCCTCAATGGTGTTAAACAACCAATGGAACAACGAAAGCAAGCTGGCCTTCCCACCAGGACTGAAACCGCAGCCTGGACTCGTCCATCTGCTTGAACTGTCGGAAGAGTTATCTGCACCCTTTTTCTGATTAAACTAAGTTATACCTCACAACGACAATGCTGAATAAGAGGCTGATCTCAGGGTCCTCCTACAACTGAGACTAAACACAGAGCTACTGTTTGGAAACAATATAGGCGAAGAAGAGGCATTTAACAAGATGCAGGTTATAAGTGGCAAAAGAAAAACTATAAAAAGGCTCCTAACTGAACAATATGGGGCGGGTTCCCTTATTAAGAAAGCTTTCTATGAGGTTCAATATAAATGAATGTGAGGGTCCCGCTAAGGACCAGGACTCCCAGACAGAACAAGAACAAAACTGAGCATGTCTGCAAGGAAGTGAAGCCAGCGTAAGGGAACACTGTGAGGCTGTGGGCTGTTTCAGTGGGATCACATGCTCCCGCCCACCCTCCACCTCCAAGGAAAGAAAGTCTGTTAAGATAACGCCCAGCCATCCAGCAACACTCCAAGTTAATCTATAATGGAGTATTAGTACTAAGACACTGTCTATGCGCCTGCCATTCCTTTTCCCCAAAGTAAACAAGGGAACTGAACCACACAGCTTCTAACACATAATACCTTAATTACATCAAGCAGTGTCCTGAGACTCAGGAGGGATAAAACACTGCAGTTCAAAGCAGGGACTGTGGAATTTTAATTCAAACAATAAATGAGAAAATGTTAAACATTTTGCTGGAAAGGAGACAGTCAAAAAGAAGGCTAAAATTTACACTGTTCAAGATTAATCCAAATGCTGGGCCCCAAACTTTACCTTTTATCTCACGGGTTTATGGGACTATACTGATAAGAAGTCGGCTTAGCGGCAAGCCCCATTCTGTTCAGATTCACCCCCAACGTATAGATCCCATAAGAACATATCTGCTCGTCCTGAAGGAGGAGCTCACTCTCCGTTTCAGGACTGTCCTCACTCCACCATCATCCTCCGGTCCTCTTCCCTCTCGAGCCCACACAGAGTAAGCATTCTTCATCGACCTCTAGAACAGCCCCTAGTGTTATCTTCTGGGCTAGGTGAGAAGGGTGGCACTAAGAAGGAGGATTGGAACAGGAAAGGCTGGGCCACTGGGCATAGGGCACTGGATATCTACAGCTTAGGCCAAGGAAGAAAAGAATCTGATCCACTGCATTGAAGCAGCCAGTTTTCACTCATTCACAAAATTGCCTCAGAGGGAAATGATCTGAGTATCTTGATGCTACCAGGCATTGTGCACGTTCTCAGTGGATGAAACTGCATCCACGTCCACGAGTTACTCAGCAGCTTTGCAGTATTTCCCTTAGGCTAGCTCCTATGAGCTAGCCTGGGAACTTAACCACTGTTTGAGAACGCTGAATGGCAACTCTGGGATGATTGGCTAGGCTTTCTGCGTGAGGCACTGGAGTAGACGTGATGCCAGCAACGTAAAACCATTTTCTCAAGAACCTTTACCTAATAAAGCCCTAACTAGATAAATGATTCCAAAATCTCCCATCAGAGTCTATGTGTGAATTGACTAAAACCTAATAGTTATAGGTTTAAAAAGCCAGTCTTGAAGCATTAGCCACTGGCATGTAATTTAGGTGTCACCAGGAGCTGGGGTTTGGCTTATTCTGAGTCACACCTTAGGCAGAGTGAGCCCCATTATCTGTGAACGGCTTACCCCAGTGGCCCAGGGCTGGCTTCATCTAACTCCACACCGAGAGCCAGACAATCTCATGGGGGGCAGGGCAGGGGTGCACAGCCATCAACAGAGAGTGTGACAGTCGCCTGGGAGCCTTCAGATACAGCTCCAGGTATCTCCAGGTTATTAGGGACTTTAAAATAAAGAGATCAGCTTAGAATCTTGAACTTTTCATCTTTTGATTTCTGAAACTTTTTTCCTGAACTCTTTCTCTTGCATGGAAGGATAGTAAATTAGAAGGAAATGTTAAATTCTAAACGTAGATGAAAATGTAAATACAATGTACTTCAAAAGAAAATAGTTTAATCATAAAGTTTTAAAAAAAATCAAGGCCCATTTGTACACAGAAATTTCTTATTACCTTTATTTCCATTTAACTGCCCATCTGGGATTTTAATAAGGGAATGAAGTCATTCTGGAATTGTGGAATGCATTGTGCGCTGACTGGTAAAGTACAAGAGATACAGTTAGATAAAAGGAAACTGGTTCCTGTGTTCAGTGGCCTTGAGTTTTTTATTATTTTTATAAAGCAATACCAAGGAATTTGTCTGAGAGGAGAATAAGTACACTCGGCCGAGCTAAGAATGCTGCCACAGGTAAACACTGTGGAGAGTGTGAGCTGAAGGATATCAAAAAAGTTCTGGGCAATTTAAACTTCATGCTTCTAATAAAATACTCAGAGCCAGGTATCACATATAATCAATCAATTTTTTAATAAAAGATGTGTTAGTTTGGTCCCTCAAGAAAATCCTGGTTCACAGGATAACAGAGTAGGTATTTCATGGTGTCCAAATCTGACTTAAGATAGTCTAATAATGGATCTTCATCCAGAAAATTGACAGACTTCATGGAAAAATGACCGAATTACCTCATGCTGTTTTTTTCTTACTTTTAACACTTCAGGTCCTGACATGGAAGAGCGAGACCCGGCAAAGCAGGGGGAAAATGCAGAAAGACAGAGCAAGTCATGTTCTCAAGCGCTCAGAGAAATCTAGGTGAAAAGGCAGGCCTGTCTCGTGCTGGCATTTAAAAGCTCTTTCAAAATAGAGTTAACCACCAAAACTCAGAACAAAACAAAAATTCCTTAAGACTGGCCCAAGGCAAGATGAAAGTATTACGACACAGCAGGAGACTCCTCCCAAGGCCACATGGCCATCACGGGGCAAGTTCTTCAACTGCTCCTTAATGCCTATCCACTGAATTTAAAACTCTTCTTGGAAGTCCGAGGTGCATCATAGCACATCGTGTTTCAATAAATAGCTGACAATTTGAACCAAATGATGGGTGGTTGTGGACAATCAGGATTAATATTTTTGTTCGGTGTGCAGGGAGAGAAAACAGAACGTGTTTTACAAAGCTGGAATTCAGAAGGAAATCACAGTGCAGGCTGTGGCCTCATCAGAGGTAAGGAACTCACAACATGCTTTCTCTTCTTGGGAGCAGCCTCTATAAATGTACTTAACTCAACAACAAATATTTCAGGCTGGGAGTAAAATGCAATAAAACATGGGCCCCATGATCAGAGAGAAATGCCCAAAGAAACTTGCAAAATTCTTGTTTTCGAGGAGAGAGGTGACTTCATTAGATAGTAAATATATATTACAAATTGAGCATATGCTTTGGGCAAATACTCCAGCTGAGAGCCAATAATACATGCCATTCTCCCTGGTCCCCCAAATGAAACGAGACAAACATGCACTTTAGAAAGTGTCTCTGGGAGTCAGTGGGGTCCTTCCCGCTCAGCCCGCTGCCGAGGTGCTGTCTCCTCCTGGGCAGGGCTGTGATCTGAGTGCTCACCAGGCAGTGGGCAGCAGGGAGGACAACACGCACGGCCAGCCTCTGCTCGCCACCCCCCAACCCCCGCCCCAGCATCTTCTCTGTAGGGTCCTGTCCCTGCTCCTACCTGGCTGGCAAGTTTCTTGGGAAGGAAGTGACTTTTACTCTTCCCATATGGTGGAGCTAGAAGCAGTGTCATTTGATTTATCACTGTTAAAATGTAAATGGTGCTAATTATACCGAGCCCAGGAGACCAAAAACAAGTCCTGTTTGAGGGAGTAGATAACTTGCCTCACAGTGATGGGGAACTTTTACTTAGAATATATTGGAAAAGATCCAGAAAATAAACAAGTAGGCAGAGACATCGTCTCTTTGAAACTCACTTTGAAATGGTAGAAAGATACTTCTGCTAAAGTCTCACTTGGCAAATACACAGTCTCAGCAAAAATTTCTTTTTCACGACATTAAGATAGTTGAATTTAAATAGGCTGAGATTAATTTATAATCAAATTACTGTTCTCAATCACTATAACTAGAAAAGTGACTTGACGTAACCAAGACAGTGTTATATTTATCTAAAACTAACTTGATTATCTTGCAAAATTGAAGAAATTTGGCAAGGTGATATATTGTGCCACAATTGGGCTCTGTGCTAAAAAAGCAAATAATAGAACTAACATTTTCTTTCAGTGCATTTATTAGATTAAGAAAACATCTCTCCTGGCTATAATAATTTCATTTCTAAGGATTCTGATTTTGCTATTTACAGAGCAGATATAACGGAAGTAGTGGTAAATCAAGGCATTTAAGAAATTAGAATTATTTAATTTTTACTAACAGTTGCAAAACCTAGTGAAGACAAAAACAACACCCAAAATATGTGCTATAAAATTCTCTACCTCTTTTTGCATTAGGTATCATCAGTTGTCAAGATAATGCCAAAATGAAAACTTTTTCAAAAGACATCCTTAACTGTCAGGCAAGAATAATTCTCACTGAGTGTGGGAGGAAGGGAGAGAGAAAAATGAAATCTGATGTCTCTTCCTGGAAGGTCTGGATGAAAGGTTCGATTCTGTACCTCAAGGCCCTAAAATAATCATGTTTTGCCCAAAGTAGAGGCAATCCAAGAATCTCACTTTTCAGGGAAATTGGCAACTATTTAGAGGAGGAACTCGGTCTGCCCCAAACAAAAACCAGTATTATCTCACTCAGAATATTCCATCTTGTGCTCACGGATGACATTAAAATGCATATTATCTTGGAACTTAGCTGGCTGCTTCTTTTACATTGTACATAAGGTATTTCAGAAACAATATATTTTGAAACGTATAAATAAAAATTGATCATGAGTTATTTCCTATTTAATCTGTTATAATTTCATTTTTGTGATTAATTTTCTTATTAGACTTATTAGACTGTAAATTGACAGTCTAGAAAAATGATATTCGAAGGATTCCTACTGTAAATTATTTGGAAAAATGAAGACTATCTCATTCTTGTATTTTGAAATGAGTTACATACACACAATTTCAAGCATGGGATTTAAAGCCAGACTATATTTGTGATCATTTAGCACTGACTTTTAGGTACAAGGAGAAATAAATTTTGAGTCATGCTCCCTAACCTTGACGGAATGGGTCTGTACTTAGAAACTGTCCCTTATAACTATGTACAAGTAACACCTCTCTTGACCTTCAGACAGCTTGTTTCGGGACTTCTTTTTTGCCTATATTCTCATATCAAGGTAAAGCACAGGTTAAAAGAAAAAAAACCCCAACATCCTCTACATCCTCTGCTGGCAGGTGGCAGGAGACCTGTTCCTTCCGAAGTCCCAAAGCATCTATTACGCTGTGGCAGGGCTCTTGTGAAAGACAACTGCAAGGACAGATGAGCAAGACTTCAGGTTACTACTTCATTTTTCACTTACGCTTTCCATGCCACATCTTCGATCAGACATGCAGTAGGAACCAGAAATAATCCCAACCAGAAGTGTGCAGAGCTCAGGACCATAGTTGCCTGCAGGAAACAGAAGTGACATGTGCATTAATACTGACTCCTTCAAAAACAATGAGATGTAATTTAATCAACGTATAATATCCCATAACACAAAAGCAACACAAAGTATTCAATTCAATGAAGATTAAAACATCCACCTAGGAAGAATGTCAAGGGGGACTGAGGGGTGAGCCTCTCTCCATGATCTCCAATCAGCTTTTGTCTCCATTCTTTAATCCTGACAAGTGTTGTTGTCTCCCTCTTTTATAAACGGCTTCAAGACCCCTTCTGGTCAGAACACTGTCCTAAATCCTCCCTCTGGAGAAATGTGGGAGCCACCAGACTCCAACATAATGAACTCCACGAGGCTGCTTCCATCCGCTCACTTACGCATCAGTTCATTTTCCTTCGCTGCTCATTCATCCGTGGAGCCAGAATCCTGGTGCAAGGCACAGCGATTCTCAACACAGAGAAGAGGAAGATGAACAGGGGGTAGTCGTTGCCTTCAAGGAACTGAAAATTGTGTTGTGCGATCTGCATCACACATGGAATATGATATGTACATTATAATATTCTATGGGGTTTCAGAGGAAGTCTACAAGGCTGGCAAGACTTCCTAAAGAAGACAGAATGTAGGATGTGCCTAGAAGGATAGACAGGATTTCAGCAGCTAGAGAGAGAGCCATTCCGAGTGGAAAGGGTGACAGGGAGGAGCAGCGAGGAGCACAGTCTTTGACGAGATTGACCCATGCTGGGTCACAGACAGCTTGGGAGGAATCAGGTAGAGGGTTTTAAGGAACTGTATTGCAGGGCCAATTAGACATCAGTTAGGTGAGGAGCTGAAAAGAGAACTTAGGGCAAAAGCAGAGGGAGGGAGGAGTTTGCTTGGAACAGAAATAGGGGCTGGGGAGCACAGGTTCCTTAAATTTTGGTTTCCAGTGAACAAGGCCGGGAGTGTGGACCTGGCAAGCTGGCCTGGAAGGATGGGCTCCTTAGAAAACGGATCAAAGGAAGTTAAAGTGTGACAGAATCCTTCATGTTCATCAGTTTTTCTTTTCCGGCGTTCTCACCATTTGATACGACTGGAATAGACGTGTTTTGCTGTAACAATATAAAGCAGAGTGAGGCTTATGGAGGGAGGGAGAGCAGAGAGGCTGGGGCACGATTAACTTTGCTGACCCTGTGGGGACTGGGTGGGGCTGAGAATCCAGGGGGCCCAGAGCAGCTCTCTTCATGCTGCACAGAGAGGGCAAGGTGCACCCTGGCCGTAGCCTAGCATCCAAGCTTCAGCTCCCTCTTTGATTTGGATCTTCTGTTCCAGCCAGCCGGCCATGCACACTGAGGCCCTTGTTACTCCATCTAACTCCACCTGAGCAGGCTTCCCCCTCAGTGTGCGTCCTCACAGCTGCTCCATCCACACACCCTCTCCCATGCAGCCACAGCAGAGTCCACGCCTAACCACCTCTGTCTTGCCTCTGAGCTCCATCACAACCCTGTTTCTGGGACTCAGAATGTTATGACAACGAAACCGAGAAGCAGTGAGGTTTGGGTAAAAGAGCTGAACTCTAACCCTGGCATTGGAGGACGTGCTTTCCTTTTCTAAAAACGAGAGTACCAGCTTTCTGAAAGAACAATTTATAACCTTAAAAATATGTGAGTACATTTTGCCCATCAATTGCATCTCTCAGAATTACACCCTCAGGAAGTAAGTAAGAAAATGTGTAAAGAGGCAAGTACGAGAATATTCACATAGTGCTGTACTAGCAAAGAAAGTAAGAAATAAACGTCCGAGGGCTCACTAAACATGATGTGGTATCTCCATTCAGTGGACTGCTATGCAGCAATTAAAGTGATGGAGAACTGTTTGTTGACAGAGAAAGATATGTTGCATTGTTCATGAAAAATATGGGTTTTGAGATGACATCTTCTAGGGAACCTGCCAGGACAATGAGGGGCATGGAAAAGGAAGCACCATTAGCTCAAGTCTCAGAATTAAACTTGAGATGTTGCCCCTGATGCAGGCCACCCCCAAGTTATTGCATCTCCGTGTTAAGCGTTATACATATGTCAATATACATCAATATATACTATAATTTTTTAAGTCCTCTTTTGGTATTTCCTCACCTTTAAAAAACACATTCCAAGATTTCAAACCCAGTGGAGCAGCTCAGGCTCGGATGGACTTGAGACTACCAGCCCCCTTACCTATGTGCCTGCTCTTATGTTCAGGAAAAATGCAGGCAACCGTATATCAGGAGTATGACTGCTCATTTTTATTTTCATGTCTTTTCGGCTATCTCTACTTCCTGTTTTTTCTACAGAAAACATTTCTTACTTACATGAAAGAAAGATTTAACTGGCACCCCTCTCACCCCACCCTCCCCCAGCAAACCCCAGGAAGGATTGGGCCAGCAGTTCCATTCTGCACGTCCAGCCATCCAGCCTGCCCCCTAGGCTGACAGGGGTCCCAGGGGCCCAGCCTGCACCTTGGGTTCTGCTCTCGCTCCCAACACCTGGGGTGGTGCTCAGCCCACAGAAAGTGGACTTGTTCACGCTATACTGTGGGGCCACATCCTGGATCACCTGCCAGGTGCGTTTATCAAAGAATACAGTCATTAAAAAATAACATTTACAACACTAAATCAGGTATTACTTAAAATAGATTATGAAACTCAGTCAGAACTTTTTGTTGCTGACGGAAATAAGGAAAATGAACTTTGAACTCCCCTGCTGGAAATATGAAGCCCCTCCCAACTGGAGATTTGGAAGTACTGCTGTTTTGTTGGTTTTTAAAACTTGGAGCTGTGAAGATATTTTAATTTTAAAGGTGTTTCTCCAAAAAGGTTTCCACCATCCTGATTTTCACATTGAGTTCGAAAGTCCTAAAAGCCCTGCTAAAGCCACAGCTTTAGTTATTTAAATTTAGTTAGATTGTTCTTGTTCTCTTAGCATGACAAAAAAAATGTTTATTGAGTTGGGCCTAGGTGACAAATGGCACTTAATTACTCTCCCCCTTGTCTCTCTCTCTCTCTCTCTCACATAAACTCTTTTTTTTTTTCTGCTTTATCTCCCCAAATTCCCCCCGGCACACAGTTGTATATCTTAGCTGCAGATCCTTCTAGTTGTGGCATGTGGGACGCTGCCTCAATGTGGCCTGACGAGCGGTGCCATGTCCAAGCCCAGGATCCGAACTGGCAAAACCCTGGGCTGCCACAGAGGAGCTCGAGAACTTAACCACCGGGCCACAGGCCGGCCCCTCTCTCTCACACAGACTCTTGAGTGAGGCTTTAAAAACATCCTTTTGATGTGCTAACAGTCCCAAAGGGAAGAATGCAGCCCTCAGTTAACACGTCTTTAGCTGGCAAGGACCATTAACCACTTAGGTGCCAAATGCATAGGAACCCACTGAGGTAAATTAGAGGAAAGTGACGCTCAGGTGGGTGAAATTACTTGATAAATTAGGACACAAACTGGTGAGAGCCCAGACAGGACTGGAGGCTTGTCTGATGGCAATGAACTGTGCACAGCACCGTCTCTCGTTAGATGAGGAGTATTATCCAGGGACACCATGAAATGAGCAGTCAAGGATTATGGTGTCCATTGGCTTCAGCGTGCTACTACCCAAACCACACATCCACGGTGCCCAGGACCCGCCATCTGTGAACGTGCTGACAGACAAGAAAAGGCTTTAGGAAGGAGGCTGGAGCAAACTGAGCTAGGTAAGGTACAGTTGTGTTCTCCACTGTGGGGAGAACTTGAAACAATGTGATAAAGATGCAGAAGGCAACAGCTCACCTATGAGGAGGCCACTAAGATTTCTCTGTGCATCACTATGTACCAAGACTTCCCATAAAGCACCTCACCTAAGCCTTCACAGTCCCTATTTTACAGGGGACAAATGAAGTCCGCTTCCCCCAAGGACCTACCGTGGGAGAGTCATCAAGATTCAAACCCAGGCAGGCTGGCCCCCAACCTGCCTCCCCGGACCGTGAGGAGTGAGGAGCTCCCTTCTCCCTGCCTGCCTCTCCCAGGGCAGAGGAGAGCATCTCCAGGCTTACAGATAGCACAACACTCCAGGTGCTATCTTCGTTAAATTGAGTTTGACTTCGATTTAACACCAGAAACACTAGGCACCACATTCGAAATTTAAGTAAATTTGGAGAACACATAAAGTTATAAAACAAAAAGAAACACAGGAAGAAAAACAATTCCTCAATTCCTCCACTCCAACCCAGCAGCAATAACGACAAAATAAACCCAAACCCATCACGATCATCAGCTCTGCAAGAACACTCGTACCTGCAGGCCCGTCTCTTCTCCTGGGGCCTTGCTGCTCCTCACCTTTCTCTCTTAAATTTTTTTTCCATTTGAGGGCCAAGGGAGCCCCAGTTTTGTGAGCCATGGCTTTCTGAAAACCTCATGAATGTCCACGTGAAAAGTTAAATCCTGTTCTCTCTTTCCTGCGAAGGGTGGCAACGAAGTTCTAACTCTATTTGCCTTGGTGGCTGTGCGACAGTTACACGTTTAGGAGTCGAGCGCCCCTCACAAGCCTTGGCTGCGAGGCGGGTGTGCCGCACGCTTCCATCATCCACAGGGAATGCAAATTCTCAGCCAGGCAGAATGACAGATTGCTGTTAACTGGGCGACCCCGAGGAGTAGAAAACCCCATGGCCTGAGAGAGCACTTAGTGAGCCCGCATTTACTTTCCACCGGTGGGAGGATGCCAATTCCAGGTTGAAATGGATCACATCCTTCATTTCCTGGAATCACTCATGCCTCCCTCCCCCTGCCAAAATGCCTAGAGCCTGGTGCCAGCTTTAAGCGTAGATTTACTGAAAACGGAAAGACATCAGTCGTCTTCCTTGGAACACCCTCTGAAGACTAGCCCACCAAGCATGCGTGCCAGACACCCCGTGCGAATGCAGGTGACGTTTTAGAAAACAACCAAGGGATCCCAGAAGCACCTACACACCTCTGATAACTCAAAAACCACCCGATGCCCAATCCTGACATTTCAATGCCAACCCAGTGGCACGTGTAGGTCCGCCTGCCCCAAAGGGGATTTGAACCCACAGCCTCCAGCACAAAAATCTGCGACCTCAGTCTATTATCTGCACCCAATGGTGGGAGAGATTAAGCAACCACCTAAAAATACCATTCCTACAAATGTACTGTCATTAAAAACAAAAGATATAACAAACACTCTCTTTTTGACACTAGGCTTTACTAATGTTTTTTTGTCACCAAAGGGAAAGGGAGCCTTATCAACAGATGTTACTATTATGAAATCATTGAACGTTAGTGGTGGTTCATTAACATAGTTGCATAGTTTCTCAAAAGAATCCCCTTATACTTTCAAAAAGCATATTCACCCTCCAGGATGAGGCAATGCTTTTTTGGGGATTATACTTTAAACACATGAAAATGCACAAATCTTAAGTATTTAGTTCAGAGAGTTTTGACAACTGTCTACATTTGCATAACTACCACCTGAAACAAGATATAGGACATTTCCATCACCCCAGAGAGTCCTCTTGTGCCCTCTCCAGTCAATCTCCACCCCTAAGATGCAACCCCTGCCCCAATTTCTGTCAGTATAGGTGAGTTTTGCCTATTCTAGAACTTCATATAAATGGAAAGAACAGTATTCATTCTTCTGAATCTGGCTTCTTTCATAAGAAAGAACATAATGTCTTTCAGATTCATCCATCTTGTTGCATGTACCTGTAACTCACTCTTTTTTATTTTTTGAATAGTAATCCATATACTATTATGAAATATATCACAATTTGCTTATCCAGTGTCCTGTGGATGGACATTTGGGTTATTTCCAGTTTTGGCCTATAATTAAGAATAAGGCTGCTATGCACACGTGTGCACAAGTCTCTTTTGTATATGTGTTTCTGTTTCTTATTTACTCCCCGGCCAGTGACGATGAGACATTTCCCAATTTTCCCAAAAGCAGTGGCGTGTTGTTACTGTTATTTGCCTACCTAATAGAGAGAAAAGTGAGGCTTTACAGCCCTTGAATTACTAACATTTTCTTTTTCAGGTAGTGGACATTTTGATTTCCCATTTTCTATTTAGCACCCATTTTAAAGACCAAATGGTTGGTCTAACCAATCAGCTGTATTGTATCACCCAGGATGACCCCTGCACCCACTTTACACTAACTTCCTGAAGCAGTTTTTTGGATGAGAAGACAATTCTCCCCATTCTGCACAGGGCTTGGTGTGGGAAACGAAAGCAGGGACATTAGCTCTTGCTGCTCTGGGACGTAGGGCCTGTATTTCCACAGTGAGGACGGGACAGGTTTAACACGGGCACCGCGTGTAACTTAGAGACAAGCAATCTGTATTCTCCTCTACTTTCAGGAGGAAAAAAAAGCAACATTCACTGCAGACACACGTGTCGTCTCTACTGCCTATGTCACGGGACAGCTGTCCTGCAGGGTGGCGGGGAGGGCTGCAGGAACACCAGGGTACCAGCTCTGACTCTCCTTCTGCAGAGGTGAGGCTTCCGGAAATTATGCTGTGGATCTGCATGCTTGTGATAGTGTTTATAGGTAACTTTAACAACCACTCTTTCTAGACTGCAATCCTCGTGTGGTTGCACAGAAAGCCAAAAGAGTCATTGTGCTGACACAGAAAGTTATTCATCTTCCCGAAGAGAAAATTAGATGCTGATAATCCCAACAACCCTGATAATTGAGAATACTAGGGTCAACATTAAAGCACAATATTGAGGACAGACACCAATAAAGATAGCCGATCATTTCATTCATTCACTGGCTGCCGGGGGGTCTGAATACGGGCACCAGCAGCATGGTCTGTGGGTCACCCACACTTCCCATGCAGAGGAAGGAGGTGTTTGTGCACTCCTCCCACAGAGGGGATGAACCAAAGTCTCATCAAGAGCTTGGTGGAGGCCCTGCTGAGGAAGGGCGTCTGAAAGGACCAATGAGAGCGACCAGAGAGTTTCCTGAAAAGCTGAGGGGCTGTGAGGGCTTCTGTGGGAGGCTGGACCATGCAGTCTTTAAGGGCGCTGAGTCAGCTTGAGCTGCCATGAGAGGACACCAGAGACGGCGGGGCTTGAAAACAGACATTTATCCTCACAGGGCGGAGGCTGGGAGTCCTCCATCAGGGGCCGGCATGGCTGTTTCTTGTGAGGACTCTCTTCCTGGCTTGCAGATGGCCACTTTCCCACTGTGTGCTCACACGACCTCTTTGTGTGTGTGTGTATGTGTGCACACACGTGGGTATGTGGAGAGAGAGAGTGAGCAAGCTCTCTGGTGTATCTTCTTGTAAGGGCACTAACCCCATCATGAGGGCCTCATCTCACGACCTCATCTAAACCTAATCACCTCCCAAAGGCCCTGCCTCCAAACACTACAACCATGGGGGCTATGGCTTCACCAAGGGAATTTGAGGGGACTCATTCAGCCCATAACAAGCATGGACAGTCTGTCTAGGCTCCAATCCAAGCTCTGCCACTTACTCTTACTTAAGTACCATGCCTCAGTTTCTTCCTCTGTAAAACAGGAAAAATATAATAGTTCCTCATAGGGTTACCATGAGGCTTAAATGAATTAATAAGTGTAAAACACTATAAACAGTGCCTGGCACATGGTAAGTGCCATACTGTTACCTACAACTAACTGAATTTTTTTACGCTATTAACATAACAACAAATGTTACTTAGACATCCTAGCAGTGGTCAACAGTGATGAGGAGTGACTCCTGAGAGAGTTCTGAGGGAGAGTTGGGTCCAGAGGACAAAGTTCTGATCCACTAGTCAGGAGGTTTACCCACCGCTGTTCTCAGATAGGCGGAAGGGTTGAGCTGCATGCTGCAGAATTCCCAAGTTATATTACGGACAAGTTGCTTATTGGTGACAGGCAGCAAGTGCTAATAGCGATGCAGATAGGAAGCTAAAATCTATTCTTTACACTCAAGTATAAGCACCCTCACTTGTGCTTAACTGCTGAAACGCTGCCGTCTATTTTTAATTGATCAAGGTCAACTTCTATCATCATGCCAGGCCAAGCACTGCCTCTTAACTCCACAGGGCACCACTCAGAGCACAGGCTCAGCTGTGCTCTACAATGATGAAGGATGTCCACCAGTAACTTTGTGCCTGAGCAGAAAAGAAAAAAGAGTAGGTACTAATTGCTCATGAAAAATGTTCCCCACGTAGCTGTATGTCAAAGGCTAAATATGGTGCCTGCCTGAGTCATGGTCCCAGGAAGAAGAGGAAGTTCTCAACCCAAAGAGCCTTAGCTGCTCCACAAGGCTGAAGGGTGAGTGAGGTCTCCCCAACCATGCACAACTGAACTGCTGCAGAATAACCAGCCTATGGTCATTTGCTTATCCTTAGCATAGAATGAAAAGGAACTCAGAGCTGGAAGATCCTGAAGATGATCTTGGCCTTCAGGTTTTTCTGTAGACTCCTAGATGGCAGGAACCACAAACTAAAGACATAAAACTATTGTTTCTGGGGGTCTGCCCTGTGGCCTAGTGGTTAAGATTGGTGCATTCTGCTTTGGTGGCCTGGGTTCAGTTCCCAGGTGTGGACCTATACCACTTGTCAGCAGCCATGCTGTGGTGGCGACCCACATACAAAATAGAGGAAGACTGACACAGATGTTAGCTCAGGGTGAATCTTCCTCAGCGAAAGAAAGAAAAGAAAAGAGAAAAGGAAGGAAGGGAAAGGAAAGGAAAGGAGGGAAGGGAAGGAGGGAAAGGAAGGAGGGAAGGGGAGGAGGGGAGGGAAGGAGGGGAGGGAAGGTGGGAGGGAAAGAGGGAGGGAAGGAAGGAAGGAAGGAAGAAAAAATTATTGTTTCTGACAATGATAACCACTTCTCCCACCCCAGGAGCTAGCCTCACAGGCAGATGAGGCACATAGCCACTCAAGCGCCTGAGTGACTATCTCCCCAGCTTTTCTACTCAAAATTAATGAAGACATAGACAATGGCAATTACAAAATCAATAGAATAATGCACTCACACATAGCCTGAATATGAGATATTTTATCTAACTGAAAAGCCCTTATCAATCATTGCTTTAGCATTTAGAATGCCTTTTAACAAGCTATTATGACCCGGAACGTCTGTGTATTCCCAGAGTACCAACGTGCTGGTAGTTACATAAAACAACAGGATAAATAAGACACTTCCTGGACCTTCAATTTCACCCAAAGTTTTGAAAAATAGATCATTTCATATTAAAACCAAGAACACTTTCACAATAAAGTTGAAAGATTCCCTTTTTTCCTAAAACCAGAGTCTTCAAATAAATATCATTTTGAGATGCACTGCTGCAGGACATATCCCCAGGCCACCCAGGGGAGGCATGTCTTCTCTCTCCTCCACTGCCAGGGCTGTTCCATGGGTACCTTTGAGGAAAGTGGAATTAACAGTCACAGACACACATCTGGGTTCAAAAATAATTCAGACATTAGACGGCCCATCAGCAGGCATAGGACGTTCACAGGAGTTGTAAGCAGGGCTGATAGGGTGGGGGCAGAGGTGGGGTGGATGAGGAAAGGCCATGAATCACCAAGCTTTAGCCGCATCACAGTTTCTCTCAGATCCGGGCTTTGTGGCTCTTGATCACTGCTGTGGATCAAGGTTTTTCCTCTTCTCACCCCACTAGGTTTCTTGGGCATGCTTCTCAATCTATATCCCAGAATGGAGGTCTACGAGGAGGATTCTCAGGAGGAGAGAGATGTCTCCTTGGGGACGTGGCCATGCTCCTTCGCCTAAGTCACATTGAGTATTTACATACCGAGGGCGCAGAGTTCTAGGACCCAACACAGCAGCCTTGGGCTAACCCTTTACTGCTCTCGAGGATTTTCTCAGCAGCTGAGTACAGTAGTGAAAAGTGAGGAGTTTGTAATCAGATGGACCCGGGATGGAAGTGTGCCTCTGAGCCCTAGACTGTGACACTTAAACAGCTTAACTAACCTCCTCGCCTCTCTGCTCCTCCACTGTAAAACCAAGATGGCCCAGCACCCACCTCAAGAGGCTGTTGTGTCCAGTACACTGTTAGCTGTGTTCATACACATTCCATCTTACCAAAACCTCAAGAGGCCCTGGGCTAAATCTTCAAAAGTAAGCATGTATTTCTTCCTTCCTTAAATTCTACCTTGCTTCCCAACCCCCAAACATCTGTACAGGGCCTTGTGCTGATCTTGAAACAGCTTTGACTGTAAAATGACTTAGGTGGAGCAAATGAGCTCAGTGGCTGGCGCATGGTACCCAGGCGTCTGAGCCTCTGCCAGCTGGCGGTGATCCATCCCTCAGCTGGCCTTCCTGGAGCAGAACAACTCGGGGAGCCCTCGATGAGACATTTTCTCCAATGTTTTCTTTAACTCTGACAACTGCAACTGAAATTTAGCAGCAGCTTGCAGCCCCTCAGGGATTCCTCCTGCACATTTCTCCCTCTCTCTCTCTCACCCTTGCTGTTACTTTTTACTGCTCCTTCACACCATAGTTCAGATTTCTTTTCTTAATAGAAAAATGTCCTTCAGGAGAAAAGACTTCACTTAATAAGGTTTTCATGGTACCAAATGAATATTGCAAAATATCCATCCCAAGTACTAAATTAAGAAGTTAAAATAATGCTTTCTGCTTTTAAAGTTGATTTCCCTCTTTCATGAAACTAAAACTTCACAGTCACAACCAGTCTGCCTTCCTTCCTCCAGCAGTTTTTGAGCACTCATTCTGTGTCAGCCCCTCAGTGACTTACGAGAGACACGAACTCATCTGCAGGCAGCTGCATGTTGACAGAATGTAGCGCACAGTGTTAAACGACTTATTCATCTCTCTCTATACACCACTGGATGCACATAAGGATTCACCAGCACACCCTGCAAGAACTCCAAACTCCCCACGACAGTATCCCAAATAATATACATGTATATTATTAGTGTAAAACCTCCTTCACTTCTCCCCACCCCTTCCCTAGCTTTTCCTGTTTTCATTAACAACACCATTGGCCTCAGGCACAAGTGAGAGAGAAGTTTTGGTTTTGACTTATACTCTCTTCTACCAAACCTCTCTTCCTGGGTACTCCCACATGTGTCATTTCTAAGACCCACGAAAACCCCTGCAAGAGAGATATATTGTTCCCATTTCACAGGTGAGGTGGCTAAGGCTCAGTGGTTAAGTGGCCAATTCAAGGTCACACAGTAAGGGGCTAGGTCAGGATTTGAACCCAGGCCTGTCTGATCCTAGAGCCATCTTCTTAGCAGACAATTGCTTTACCGTCTACTCATAATTTACTAGTATTTTCCAGCATTTCAATAACTTTTTATTTTAATAAATTACAAGGCTTTAAATTTGTATAATCCAGCTCCCATTTTTAGCCCAGAAAGTTTAGTCTGACTTTACTGCGCATAAATTCTTTTACTACATTTCTGACCCTTGTCTTTTTCTATTCTGCTTAAAATGTAACATTTTTCAATGATGACTTTAATAATTGGACTGTTTCATGAGAACGTCGTTACTCCCCCAGCATGATGCAGCTGTGCTACCTGAGTAAGCAGTCGTACGTCCCCAGTCGGTAAAGCAAAAGCTGCCATATCGTGGTGCTTAGGGAACAAATTGGCGCGTATGAGTGAACAGACGGCCCGGAATCTAAATAGGCTGTGGGATCTGATTGGATTTCATGGTTCCTCACTGTTCCTCAGTAGGACAAGTCTTATTAAGGTTAGTACTTATGAAGCAAAAATAACACCTTAGTCTTCAAAGCATCCCAGAGGACATCAACACATTAGAAAATACATAATCATTTTTCTAAAAGGGAAGGAATTTGAGAGAGGAGAGGAGGCCTCCAGTTGATGGCCCAGCAGCTCTCCAGAGGTTTGCAGCACACAGACGCTCCGACTTCACTCTGCTGAAGGTCTCATTACTCGGAGACTCTCCAGAGACACACAGTCTCCCATGCAGGGATCATGGACCATCTCAGGCGCTCTTTAGGTTCAAACCCTGGAGGGAAATGCTCACATTCCTCTCAGTGTGGCCAGCAGTGTATCACCAGGCCCCACTCTGCTCAGCTCCTGCCCCTCAGATGCAACACCAGAGGCTCTGAGCCTGGACGTGAAGAATCCCACGCGGCAATACTCAAGACCTAGCAGGCAAGGAGCCTGTGCATCAAGCGGGGAAGGAGGACTCGCCAGTGCGTGGTGCTGCTTATCGAGGTGGAAAACATCCAGTTACGCCCGACCACAGGCACATGTCACTTCCAGGCAGACCAAAGACCTCAAGGTGAAAAGTGAAACTTTAAAACTTTTAGAAGAAAACGTAGGAGAATATCTTTGTGACCTTCGTTAGCTTTTAGGAAATAAACAAAACAGCAGAAACCAAGAAGGAAAAGAGATGAATTTGATTGAATTAAAATGGGAAGCTTTTGGACTAAAAGACACCATAAACAAAGTTTAAAGAAAAGTCACAGATTGAGAGATTTCCAGTGTGCATTCCACTTCTGGTTATATACTCTAGGGAAACTCATAAGTGACCACAAACAGATATGGACAGGAAGGTTACTGTAGCATTTTTAGTAATTGCAAAAAAAATGTGGAAACTTAAATGTTTATCAGTAGGAGAATAAATAAATTTTGGCCTATTTATATAACTGAAAGCAGCATTAAAACGAACGAACTACAATTATATCACTATGGATAAACTTAAAAAACAGTTTTGAAAAAAATCCCCAAATAACCCAAGGTTGAGGAGAAGGGTATATACAATACAATCTATATAAAGTTTCAAAACCCTGCAAAAATCCCCATTGTGTATTATTTGTATTTTCTATAGGTTTATACATACATAATACATACATGGAAATAGCAAACATTGAAGGGATGAGAGTATTTCTATCTCAAGGGGAATGAGATTGGGAGGGTGCTAGGGGGACCCAACAATATGGTTAACATTTTATTTCTTTCAAAAATATATGAAATATATGAAGCAAATGGCATGTTAATATTTGAATAGGCTGGGTATTTAATTCCATGTCCTTTGTCTCTACGTGTGAAATCTGTCACAATGTTGAAAAGTTCCATTCATGGCCCACTCTGGGGTGTATAGCACAGCTGTGCGAGGCCCCATACATGGTGCTGGATTTAAAGGGCGGGTCCACAGGTGAATTCACAAAGGTTCAGTTCAGTGTGTGATGCTGTTAGGACCACGTGGGGAATAAGAGAGGCAGTCCTTGTCCTCTAGCAGGTTTTGGTCAGCCTAGGAGGAGTACACAGATAATTCTAAGGCAAAGTAGAGAAACACAAGTTCTGTGAGAGAGATCCTTATTAGGGTTCATTGAGATTCCATCCAGTTGCAGGTAAGGAGAAGCCCTCTGCCAGAATAAAAGCAGGAACAAAGACCCAAGTGGGGAACAATGAGAGTATATTCTCCTAGAGAAAGCTGTACCTGAGTTTAGGGCACGTGTAGGGAGGCAGGCCTGAAAAGGAAGGGCAGAATGTCGGACTGAGGGGTCTAGAGTTCATTCAGTAGACAAGAGAAAGCCAGTGTGCATTCCTCTTCTGGTTATATACTCTAGGGAAACTCATACGTGACCACAAACAGATATGGACAGGAAGGCTACTGTAGCATTTTTAGTGGAGGTATTTGGAACGGAGAACGTTAATCAAGGCACCAGCTTATGGGAGCGATCAAAGTGAGGGCAGAGTCTGGAAGGCTAAAAGGAGGCCTCTGAAATAGCCAAGGGGACAAAGGAGAGCCTCAACTGGGCGGGAGGGCAACAGAGAAAGGAAAGAATGGAGCCCGAGGCAGAAGCATGAGCCAGCAATGAAAGGGAAGGTGGAACCAAAGCTTCTGAGGTTGAATGACTCTAACTTTCAGACAGTTCTGATTTTGGAGAGAGGCTAAGGAAATGTGGGTGTGGAGCTCACAGAAAAGGTTAACATGTGGAGATTGATGAGGACGGCCATGACAATGAGAAAAGAGCTGCTTTACTCCATGCTTGCTGTGTGCTAGGCAATCTTCTCATCCTTTTCCATGAATCAGTTCATTGCATCCTCCCCAAAACCCTGTGAGGTAGGCACTATTGTAATTCCTGTCTTACAGATTATGTAACTCAGGCAAGAAAGGTCAAGTAACTAAGCCAGGATCACACAGCTGGAACATGGCAGAGCCAGGGTTTGAACTCAGCTACCTGACCCCAGAGCCCAAACTTTCTCACAAAAAAGGTGGGTTAGTCCTATATATTTGGAGATCATTCGTACCACAGTGATGGGTGAACCTGTGGAAATATACAAGACCACAAAGAAAGGGAATATGGTAAGAAAGGGCTTGAGATTAGAATCTGTGTGATACCTGCATTAGGAGGTGGGGAGAAAGAAAAGAAGCCAGGACTCAATTAAGCCTTAGTCAGGGAGGAGGAAGACCCAGGATGGAGCTGTATTTTGAAGGTGAGGAAATTTTAGGGAAGACATGGTGGAGGATGAAAGGGAGCACAGCAGTGTGCATGAATAAATGGGGGATAGAGGATGGCCAGATGGAGCTTGGCCAGAACAATGAGATGAGAGTGGGGAGTGAGGAAGGATCTTGAAATGTAAAATCAAGAGGGAAATTGGTGAAGAATGTCCCAGAGTGAGTGAGAGGGGATGACATCAGGAGCCACGTCGGACGATGTGGCTTTAAAAAGTTCAAGGCCAGTTGTTAACTCAGAGATGGGAGGAAGGCAGCATCATAGATGGAGCTCTGAAGAGATTTCTGGATGGCAAGAAGGCTAGTGAAGAAACTGATGGGAAGTGACTTCAAGCTCCATGAATAAGTAGAAGGCTAAGTCAGACATTCAGAACACAGTAGTCTGGGGCTACGGAGGAGCGAAAAACCTTTGCAAATGCTGCTTGGAGAACGAGAAGTCAGACACATAAATCTTACAATACCAATGAAAGTCCAACTACGAGCATGAACAGACGAATTTGATGAGGATGGAGATCATCTGACTTTCTCTAAAAATGCTGAACAAATGAGAGCAAAGAGCTAAGCAAGCGAGGGTGGGGAGTGACAAGGTTGAAATATCAGAACCAAAAAGGGTAAAGGAGTTAAGGACAAGCATGAATGAACCACTTAAATAATTGATTTTGGAGCCCGGCTGGGAAAAAAGGAAGACGAAGGCTGGGAGGATGGGTAAGAGTATATTCATAGGCTATTTGCTGGACACCAACTACAAGGCTGAGAGACTGATAATGACAATTAAGGTGAAAAGCAGGGCCATTGGGAACGAGGACCTAGAGGCGGACGGAGAACAAGGGGTTGTTGTGAGCTGAGGTGACTCAGATGCTGACATCTTGTAGAAGACACAGATTTCAGCAACCAGGTTGTGGAGGTGTAAGCCTTGCCAAAGAATGGGGAGGAGGCTGCGGAGGACCTCACAGGTACTGAGGAGGTCAATGGATTATGAAGACATGATAAACAGAGAAACTGTCCACATAGGTAGAAAATCCCCAATGATGTACCAAAAGTCAGGAGTGAAAAAGCAGTGAGTAGCTATGATAAGGGCAGAAGATGCCATTAAGCAGACCCATAAACTAGAAGAGAAATGGCCCAGACAATGCTTCGGCAAGAGGTGTGTGGACTCCATCCTGGTCCTATGTGTGAAGTGAGAGATGTATCAGAATATATACCACATAAGCTGACTGAAATTTTTTTTTAAAGCCAACAACCAATCAGATCAGTAGATTGGATGCTTTCAAAGGAAAACATTTGAGCTGTTGTAATGAGCCCAGTAAGAGAAAGGAGTATCTAGAGAGGAAAATGGTTGGTAACTGGGCTAAAAATAGGAGTAAAAGGAGCATGTCAGAGAGAGAGGGAGTAGTTTGCATGAGGCAAGCAAAAGCAAAGGAGAAACTAGACTGGGGACATATTTAAATCCAATGTGTCGTCTCCGGAATGTACTATAGACTTCCTTCCGTGTACCCAGGACACTCATGACTTCTTTACAATTGTTAAGAAATGTGCATATCTTCCTAACTTCTTTGGTGAACAACTGGACTTTGAATCAAAACCTGGCTCCTCCTCTGCTCTATTCCAAGGTGCATGAGCCGCATGGCCTCGAAGGCTCCTGGGTGACTTGTGAAAGGAGCAGGCAATCCATTATGTGTCCTGTTTGCACCTTTGTTCCCATTACAACTGTAATTCAGACGAAACACACACACACATACATGTTTAGGCGTGAAAGTTAACACCATATACAGTAATATGAAATACTACATATGTGCAATGGGGTTAATTTACAGTTACTGCGGGATCCATAACTTTGTAATTTCCTGGCTTTGGTCTGTATAGTTTTTCAGACTCAACATTTTATTAACTTTTCCCTTAAACCAGCTATCTGTCTTTTGGCTGGTATTCCCCATCGTATTAGCTTGCATATTTCCAAGCTGAATATCATGCTGTAAAAGTCTGTCCATTTCCTCTCATCTCTCTCAGTCCATCTGTACTTTTTACATCTAACCTCCTGGGTCTTCACCTTTCTTGGCTCTGTAAATTTAATTAATGTACTTTTGACTTTCTTAATTAGGTCACTGTTGAAAATTTACATAAAACAGATCCAAGTTTTTCCATCACACCTTAATAAAAACACTTCAGCTGCATTTCCCTTCCCCATATATCTCAATTTATCTTTGCAGTACAGCTTCCTAGTTTAAAAATTCTTAGATACAACCAAACATAAATACTTTTGACTGATATTTCTATTTCTATAGAGAGCCACCTACAATCGCAGTGTTCTCCCATGTTAAAATTAGATTAATGTGTAAATAACATTTGACATCACATGCTCTTCATAAAATCATCGATTGCCTCTTCCCATGTCTTTGTTCCCCTTAATATTGTTAAAGGCTCGCAGGAATTTCTTTCGCTTTGACAGAATTGTCTCCTTATATTTCTATTAATTTTGGAGGAGTAAAAATGTGTTCAGAGAAGAAGCAAAACACAATAATTAGACTTTTATTCCCATTTCTTCAAAAATGAAACCAATGTGGTTACTTTCAGTTGCTGTTTAAAAAAAAATCAAGAAACATCTAGCTGATTGAATGAAGGAATTCTTTCTTCTTTTTTTTTAGGAAGATTAGCCCAGAGCTAACATCCACTGCCAATCCTCCTCTTTTTGCTGAGGAAGACTGAGCCCATCTTCCTCCATCTTCCTCCTTTTTTCTTCTTCTCCTCAACCCCCACCAGTGCACAGTTGTGTATTTTAGTTGTGGGTCCTTCTAGTTGTGGCATGTGGGACACCACCTCAGCATGGCTTGATGAGCAGTGCTAGGTCCACACCCAGGATCCCGAAATGGCGAAACCCCAGGCTGCCAAAGCAGGGTGCGTGAACTTAACCACTTGGCCACAGAGCCGGCCCCCTGAATGAAGGAATTCTACTAACACATTTGAGATTCTGAATTGCAGAATATTTACTGCAAGGATCCATTTTGTTTTTCCTCATACTTTTACTTGCTTACTCTCTTGGCATTTAATGTCAATAATATATAATTTTATGTCTCCTTTATCTCTGTTTTCTTTAAAAAAATTTATTACTAAGCTATTGTCAGTTCCCTTGTCTCCATATTAACAACTTGCCTTCTCCCTAGCAGATATATTCATATGCTTACCCCCAGAAAAAGCAACATACATACTACATTCTTGGAAAAAACAAAAACAAAACCTTCAAATCAACTCAAGGCAGTCGTGGCTGAGCTTACATCTTTGCCTGTAACTCTCTCTACTGAAATTTTTAACAGGCTATAAATAAATTGGTAATGGAACCAATGGAAGAGAAAAATCTGAAAAACATGTTTTCTGAATTCAATTCCTCTTAGAATCCCTGTTTAAATACTTTGCCTTATTTCTAAATTTTTCTTAGATGATCCTTACTGGTCAAGACAATTCTCATTTTATCAGCCCTTTCTTTGTGGCTCTTTAAATAATCTAATTTTCAAGCTAACAGTACTTATTGAAAGGTTCCAACCAATACATCTGGATTGCTATGAGAAGTATCAAACTTAAGTTCACTAAACCTATAGAGTGCCACCCAGAAAGACTTCAGAAAAAAGGAAGCCATCTTGTGGTTGGCTCTCCACAGAGCAGTGCTAGCGGAGGAGTGAAGGATCATAAGTGGTCCACTGAGCAGACACTAAAACTGTCATGACTTACAGTGTTCTTAGGATTTAGATCTTTAACTCAGAGTAGCTTGGATAGTGAGCTCAGGGGCAGACAATACCACTGACAAAGAAATTGCAGGACATCCAGAAATGGCCAGGAAGAAAGAGCCTGTGTTATATTGGGATAACCTGAGCCCAGCCTTAAAGGAATTTTCCCAGGGGTGAGTTTGTGTTTGTGTTTGTGTGTGTGTACGTGTGTGCGTGTGCAGCCAACCTTCCAGTGCTCTGTAAACCATCTTCCAATGATTCACCATGGAATCAACTAGAGGATTCTACTCTGATGCTTCAGTGTCAGGATCTAATTAATTCATAGATTAGAACTTAAATGAAAATTTGTGGGATCAGGATTTCTTCCCTTCTCCATTCAGCTTGACTTAAAGATGATTTACTATTTTTCTTTCAATTACAGGACACCAGGAAAACATTTGTTTTGCGTCCTGATACACAGGCCCACTGAGGCTTCTTTCATGGAACTTCTCACTGAAGGTTCAGCAGGGCCAGCCTGCAACTCCACAATGAATTACTTCCGCAGACACTCGGGCCCGCAGCCTCCCTGAATCCTTCCCTCTAATCCCCAACATCTGTTCTATGTCCAGTGCTGACCAACGTGGGAATCGGCAAGTATTGGCTGTCAGCATCAGCACAGATGAGCAAACATGCTCACAGAACGTCAGCTGGCCTGTGATTTCAGCTGAACACGCCAGACATCAGTGAGGCTCTGGTTTAAACCATTTGCGACACAGAGGAAACACCTGTTTAGACCTCATCCAAAATAAATGTGTTGAGTATGTTGAGGGGTTGGGGTTGATGGCAGCAGTTCAGATTACAGAGCCCCGGGTACTAGGGTGCATTACACACCCCAAATTCCTAGGCTGATGCTGACATGGACTTTTCCAATGTTTGCATCGAGGACGGTTTGACTCTTACTCCTTTTTGACTGACGTGCAAAATTTCATGAAATCCATAGCTTCAACCTCAACCAAATGTCCCCTATTACCTTATTTTGGACTCAAGCCTAATATGTATCATACAAAATTAAAATATAGTGTGCTGTTTTTAATATAATGCTTGATTTACTTGGGGAGAACGATATGACCCAAAGTAGAAATGAATCTTTGCACCAGAATTACACTATAACAGTGAGCCACATCTCCACTCCTGCCTAATCAGCTGCCCAGCTGGGGAAGGTGACCGAATTCATTCAAGTTTGATCATCAGTGGAGACAGTTTATTTTATTTATTTGTGGTACTGCTTTATTCCAAATGTAGTCAAGGGAGCACAGTGAGTGTCTAGGAAACAAAACAATAAGGCAACAAAATTTAACATGAAATATCAAATAAGATAAAATATCCTTCAGGTGGGCAGCTTGCTTAACTCACCATAAACTAATATGGTGAGTTTAATGATTGAGTAACAATCTCCTTGAGACCGAGTTTATGCATCTGTAAAATGGCCTTATCTTATCCTTGTAGGGTGGTTGTTGGGCATCCAATAACATATATAAATAGCCTAGTATAGTACTTGGCACTGAAACTTTTAGTACATTGCAAAAGTTGGGAAAATCTCCTTTTCTAGAATGTTATTTGAGAGCATTTGTGGTCTGGCCCCTGTCTTTCATTGAAGACCCTGTTCTCGGCCTTCCCTCACCAGCACTTTGCATTCCAGAAATGCTGGACTGTCTGCATTTCTCCAAATTCTCCAGGTTCTTTTTTTGGCCTTTGCCCATTTTCTTTGCTCAGCTGACAATGCCCCACTCCATCACTGGTCTGAGTTTGAGAACTCCTCTTCCTCCTTCAAGATTCAGTTCAAATATCACCCCCTCAGCTTCTCCAGGTGAAATTATATGCTTCCTGAGTTCCTCTATAATGATAATTCTATTGCTACCATTTCTTGCACGACTACTGTTTGCTAGGTTCTGTACTAGTCATTGCCTTCACCTAATTTAATACACACAGATGACCCTCAACAATTGCACTAGCCTCCATTTTATAGATGTGAAAGTTTGGTGAAAGAGGTCACACGATCTTCCTAAGGTCACACTGCTGACCAGAGGTAAGAACCACCATCTGACACAGGTCCATAGACCCCAGAGTGCGTGTTCTTCCCACTGTGCCTTGTGATTTTGCATTATGCTCAATGTTACACCTGTTTGCTCATTTTCATTAGACTGAGAGCCTCCTCATGGTGGGGATGTGTTCTCTACCCCCCTGTCCTCAGCACATGGGTCTATTTTGAGATGCTTAGCTGGAAGCATACACTCTATGAGGGGCCTGCAGTGAGCACAATCAGGCCAGACTGCCTTAGTGCCAGGAGTTATGGCTTCCTGCCTTTAGATTTTGCCAGGACCGTGATCCTGGCAATGAATCCCCCTGGAGGCCTGACTCTGAATGCTGTCTTCACAGTGCGAGTCCCATAATGTAATGACAAACTGCAGCTGAACTCACCGCAGTAGTCCTTGCCACTGAAAATGCCTGCTGGGAAAGCCAGTCACGTGCGCAGGTACTCCATTGCCCTCAGCATGTGTGTGGTCACATGTGTAGTCTTCTCATGTGACCTTCAAGGCCTTCTTAGACTGGGCTTGCTCAGAGCACTGAAGGTAGGTCTACTCCAAGACTTTGGGCGGCCTAGGTGTACAACCCTTCCAGTCTTCCCTGATCCATTGGCTGCGGCTAATGGGGATGTGCCTCCCTATGTCCTGGGGTAATCATGACAATGGTTGCGACTTACTCAACACTCATCCTGAGCCAGGCATTGTGCAAGCACTTTAACGTGAATTCTTTCATGGAATTAACACAGTAAACCCTATGATGTTGGCACAGTTTCCACCACCCCGACCTCCACTTTGCAGATGATATAACAAGGCATAAAGTGATGAGGTGACTCATCTAAGGTCAACCAGACAAGAAGTGGTCTAGCTGGGAGATCCTGTGCTCTGAACCTCTGTGCTATACTGCCTCTCAGGCAACCCTGTGCCTTATTAAAGCAAAGACCGTCAGTGAAAAGTAGGAAAGGAATCCACGTACATGACTGCCAAGCCAGGCAGAAAAACTGGGCTGGCCCTGCCGTGGAATCCGGTATCAGCGGAAGGAGAAGCTGAGTAAACAGAAGTCGGAGTAAAAGTTCACGTGCAGCTCACAACCATGCACTGAGAATGGGAAGCATAAAGAAGAAGATGAAACGTGAAATTTGGGGGCATTCAATGTGGTTCCTTTCAGGTCTAAACCCCATGACTACTTCCCCAGCAGGCTTTGAGCAATCAAAACACCCAAGACAAATCCCATAAGCAGACCTAATTGAATAATCCAGATTCTGTTTGCTTGGGTTTGTGAAGCATCAAAACAGGCCCTTTATATGCTGACTTTGGCTCCCCTGCAGTTTTAATTAAGCCTCCCAAGGCTCACAGCCATATTAAAATGAGGCGGAGAGAAAACCTGTGGCCTTTGACGGCAATGAGCACAAGGTGCAAGTATTCTGGTTTGATCTTTGCTGGAGCAGCTACAGCTGACGCTCAGAGTCAACCCGAAGAGAGAATTTTCCATTTTCCTTTGTGAGGAGGGGGCAGTGATTACTCAGGTGATGAAACGGTTTCTTTTTTGAGAGAAGCTGCGACAAAGCAGACACCAGGGACTCCCCAAGTGGACTGGCGTTTCTTCTTTGGCCAATCCCAAGAGACTGGGGCAGGCACACTTTCCAATGACCACACCAGGGTATTTTCCCTTTTGTTCCTCTGTGATCGGCATTCAGTACAACATCCGCTTACCGGCTGAGCCAATATAATTGAGAGCTGCTTTTTTTTTCTACTTCAGGGGAATAAAGTCAGGTCCTGCCCATACCTTGTAGGTAAACTTATTATAAAACCTAAACTCTCTGGCTCTACCCTTTCTTGGAGGCCATTCAGCACTTCTTATCAAGTATCTTCTCTTCTGGGGTTGGCCAAGAACTTCAAGATTCTTCCCCCAAATTACCTCAGTTCAGTTCAGGCATTTTAACAGTTTGCTCAGCTCACTCTCCCTGCCTTGCGGTGTGCAGAGCACCAGCTGCCCCCCGCTGCCTGTTTATGCAGCGCGTCTACACCCAAGGCCCTGTGCTCAGCAGCGTGGAGGCACCAGAACCAACGGGACACACTGCTTCTCCAGCATCTCACATTCTAGTTCAGGAGAGAAAAAGCACACACAATTTCTGTATCGCACAGGAGAAGGGCCAAAATGAAGATACAGCAATGTATTACGGGAGAGCAAGTGAGGAGGAGACCATGCTGGGTGAGGACAAATCCAAACACATCACACAGTGACATGAACTGGACTTGTCAAGAATGGGGAGGGTTTTGATATTAAAAATGGCAATGGAGGGAACTCCAGGTGGAGGGCCAACAGCAACAAAGGCATGCTGGTGATAATGAACATTTCCATTTGCTCAATCACACATCACTCATGTGGGAGCTGTGAGGGAAGAGGCGGGAAGGTTGGCTGAAGCCAGACCCCAGAGGCCCTTGAACAAGAGGCCAAGGAGCTGAGAGATCCTGTTTGATAGGCAATGAGACAGCACGGAACCTTCATTTGCTATTTATCCAAAAAGTTACATGTAAGACACTGAACTAGTTGCTGGGCACATGAAGAAAAAGACGTGTGAGGTTCTGCATCTTAGGGTGTTCAGATTCTAGGGGTTGGGGGGAGTGGATGGATCGTTAAACAAATAACACACAATTGAGATTCTGGTCATTAATGGCAATTAAGGAAAAAATTTTGATGCCATTACAGAGAATAATGAGGGGACCTAGGGTTTCTCTTAAGAAGTATTATTTGAGCTGAACCCAAAATAAGGGGTAGATATTGGCAAGAGAGGTTGGGCAAGGGGTGTGGAGTGCTGCACACAAAAAGAATAGCACATGCAAAGGCCTCCAGTGGGAAAGACCTTAGTGAATATGAAGAACAAAAGAGCAGGAGTATGGCCAGACAGTGCTTTATGGGGAAGCTGGCAAGATGGATGGGGCTAGATCAGGCTGGGCGGATCATGTAAAGGATTTTGGTTCTAAATAAAATTCTCAGTGATTAAAGGGGGAGACGGCATGGAGATGGGGATAAATGGACACACTGGGAAGATATTTGGGAGGAACAATGGACAAGACTTACTGATGGACCGAGTGTGAGACTTAGAGAGAGGGAGATGCCAAGGCGGTGGTCTCAACTAGGATACATTGAAACAGAAAAACGAATTAGGATATTCCTATACTTAAGGGCTATCACTGGGAGATGGCATTGGAAATAGAAATCGCAGGAAAGGTGTGAAAAATTTTGCTGAGGGAAAATCGGTAAGATTTGATGCTTGAATGTAGAGTTTGAGGGAAGAGGATAAGAAAGATTCAAGGATGAGTTGTAGTAAAGATCTACAGTCTAGCCCTGGGAAACAGACTAGTTTAAACACTGGGCCAAAGTGGAATAGATTTGGGAATTATTCACATGGAAATCATATTTGAGGCTAAGTGTAGAGTAGATGAGATTAGCACTGGAGAAAGTGGAGAGAGAAGAAATGTGACAGAACTGGGAGGAACCCTTACGTTTCAGGGGACAAAGAAGAAAAAGGGGCCAGCCCCACGGCCTAATGGTTAAGTTCAGAACACTCTGCTTTGGGAGACTGGGTTCAGTTCCTGAGCACGGACTTACACCACTCGACAGTGGCCATGCTGTGGCAGCAACCCACATACAAAATAGAGGAAGATTGGTATAGATGTTAGCTCAGGGCAAATCTTCCTCAGGAAAAAAAGAAGAAGGAAAAGAAACATAACAAGACAGGAGGGTTGGAGGAGAACCAAGAGCATGGAAGAAATTCAACGTGGTGGGAGAAGAAAACAATACCAAATGCTGCAGAGAGACTGAGGAAGAGCAAGACTAAGGCTCACAGGTTCCGGAGACTAGAAAAGACATCTATGAGCTGCGAGAGAAAGTTAAACGATGAGGGCTTAAGTCCAAGCCAACGAGTAAAGGGGCGTGAGGGGAGTGGCACAGCATGTGTAGGTTACGCTTCAACAAGCTTGAGGGTGAAACAGAGTGTGGGTAAGCAAGGAAGGGAAAGCAACGACAAGGAAGGTGTTTGGGGAGCTCATGTTAGAGAAAAAGCCAGTGAAGATGGAAAAATTAAACATGTACAAGAAGTCCCAGGATTAGGCAAGGTTTTTGTATTTGTTTTGTTTTGGGGAGAGGGAGTATCAGTCAGGAAGTGTGTGTAACTAAAAATTCAACTAACAGTGGCTCAAACAACAAACAGTGGCTGATTTTTCTCTCAAAATATTTCTGGAAGTAGGTATTTGCTGCTCAGTGCTACCGAGCACCCAGGCTTTTCTGGTCCTCAGCCCTTCAGTGTTGGCTTTCTTTCCTCTTGCTTGCGGCCTCATAGGCCCAAGATGGCTGCAGTAGCAATAGGCATCACATTTGTCTTCAAGGAAGGATGAGAAGCTAGCCCCACCCAACTCCACTCTCATGATAGAAGCCCTTGGCAAGCTTCCCCCTAGTGCTCACTGGCTAATTCCAGCTCTTATAGCTACAAGGGAGGCTGAGGTCCGAAATATTTATCTTTTCAGCACCCTTCGTGGGAAGTGGTAGGAATGAGAGAGGCTGTTAATGGCATTTGAGTCAGCCATAGAGATGCAGAATATAATCTAGGGAACAGGTAGTTAGTCTGAAGCATATAGAGAAATTACATAGTTCCAGGGAGAGAAAGAGAAGATAGAGAATACAGAGGAGTTTTGAGACAGAGAAACATGAAACTGAAGGTGTGTGAGACAGCTGTCATCCGTGTGAGACACTGACCCATTCTCTCAGAGAGCCCAGGGGCGGGGGGTACAGTCAGGAGGGAACTGGTGCACTCGGGACCATCACCTTGGGCAACATCACAGAGACAACAAAACGTGTCATCCACAGGGGTTGGCTCCAGCATATGAAACCTAGAGCAATGTTCTATTATCGAAACACCACTTCTGATTATCAGTTTTCTTTTAATTATTTAGAATAATCATTTTATTTTTCTTAGGAGGTTGGCTTTTAAATTTGAAGCAAGTTCTTGCTCTATACTCCTTTAAATTTTTAAGGGAGTGGTTGAGGCAATTTGAAAGAGGTAAATATTGATACAGGTTTAATGTAAAGTAAGGAGACAGGACTGAAAAATACCGTCAACAATTTTCATTTGAACACAGACAAGTAAACTGAATAATTCTTCTACGTTCTTCAGTGACAGAAGTGATATAATTTTGAATCAATTGAAAGGATTCTAGTATCTATTCTTCCACAGGCAGTCTTTAAATGTGTATGTCTGCTGACTCGTGGCCTCTTCCTTAAAAGAGGCGCCCCCGCCATCTGCACCGGGAAGCCCAAAAGTGTCAAGGAGGCCGTTATGGCTGCCAAGCTGGAGCGACGTTTCAGCCGACAGGGAAAAGATGTGGGTTTGTAGAACTTACCAATTGTTTTCTCTGGGGTTTGAAACCATAACATTTCCATTCAGAGGAAATAGTCTAGGATGTTTATTTTTTCAAACTTCATGAATATTAAAAGCACCATAATGGAAGCCAAAACATAAAGAAAAAGAATGCAGTGATACCAAAGGTGGGTGTTCTGCTTTCAAAGCAGTCTTCACCAATGTAAAATGTTTGAAGCAAAAGAAGATAAATGGTATAAACATAAAGCTAAGTCAAACACAGTTTTGGAGATGAAGTGATCAGTTTTCTCTGGGCTGTTGCCATCCTCTACGATGGAGGCAGCAGCAGAAGGAAAAGCATTGTTATGTGAGTGACTGCAGGAAAGAAGGAACAGACATCCACTGAAAATTCAGTGTGCCAGTTCTTTTTTAAAAGTTCAGATTTATTCAGCCTGGATATACGACGAACCTCTGAGGATTTACATATCTTTAACTTAATGGGAAGAACTAATAACCAGTAAGTGGCTTAGATAAGACTTTATGAATATTCAAACCTTTTCAACCCTTGAGTGCCAAAACACACATTTCTCAATATGAACTCATCTACTGCAACACGCATCATATTACTTCTTTTCCAACTCTGCTGGCCCAAGAGTAGCCCCACGGTTGGAGAAACACTAACTGGCATTATGACAAAAAAAGTTCAGAAGGCTGACATCAACAGCTACCAGCCTATTTTGGGGTTGAGAATGATTCAGGGCCCCCAAAAAGTCAAATCTGATTTATATTTTAAGAGAAAAACCAAACACTGAACTCACTTTTGAGATGAAGAAGCCATTAAGTTTTGTTCAACAGAGGTGATAAAATACAGAATCTTAACCTTTTTATCCAATGCTTTTTCCAGTATGTTGAGTGGCATAGGAGGTGTAAATATGAGAGCAGGGTTCCTGAACACAAAGATCAGCCATGCGGTGGGCTGGGAGAGCAATACTGAACCAGTGTTTATGCGCTCGTATTAGGACAAACCGCGTACATGAGACATGGGAGAGGGAAGAAGCAAAGAATGGAGAGTGGGCAGGAGGATCAGGAAACGCAAAATAAGCAGAGAAGAGAGGGGAAAGGAGGAGACGGTGGCCTGGGAGAAGCTAGGGAAAGCGCACCGCCTATAATTCCTGTGGTCCTCCAGGGCTTTCTGACATCAAGGTAAGTTACTGCCAAGTCACCTTTCAGTTTATTAGTTCATTCTTTCAAACATTTCTGAGAGTTAACTAAATACAAACTATATTAGCTCTGCAATAATTTAAAATGTAACTTTCTTGTGACTGATGATAATTTATTTTTATTTTCAAACTTTAAGCTTATTTTTTGAGACATGATTCATTAATTACGTGTTTCTCATTCATTCATTTAGCAAAACATCCATTGAACACCGACTATATGCCAGAAACAGTATTACATTCCGGAGATACAGTAGACTATATGGCAGACACAGTTCATGCCAGCCACAGCCTCCTGTCCATTGGAAAAGAAAGAAACTAAGTGAATAAGTACCATGAAAGTGACCCAGAGGATCCCAGGGTGCTCTGGGAGTTGACAGCAGTTGGGGAGAGGCGTGGGGAGCAATTGAGAACACCCCTCCTGAATAAGCCACTTTTCAGCAGAAGCTTGAAGGATGAGTAGGAGTCGATCAGGTGAGGAGGGGAGGAGGCATGCAATTGGAAGGAACAGAAGACCCTGTTCCAGGCATGGGCAAAGCCCCAGAAGCTGCAGAGAACTTGGAACATTCCAGGAACAGATGGCAGAGACAGCAACAGACAGCTGACGCAAAGAGGAGTTAAGACTGTGGACGGCCTTTCAATCTTGTTAAGAATCCTAGACTGTATCAAAACATCAAGTTGAAGCTATTACAGGGTTTTAAGCAGCAAAATGACACACTCAGATTTACACTTAAGAAGGATGATTTAACCATGGAAATTTCCTACAACAACTGAGAAGCTTAGCTTGAAATCTTCAACTCTAAGCCTTTTTTATATTTATAGATGTACCTGCAATCACACCCATATTGATTATTTTCCTTGAATCTCAGATGATAAGGGCTCTCTCTTCTTGTCCAAAGCTCCTGTTTTGCCCTGAACACTTGATTCCACCTCTGCGTGTCCGCTCACTACTCTTGCCACAAGCCACTCGCTCCCCCACCTTCTCCTCCTGTCTCTCTGGTCCTAGAACATGTTCTCTGCTATTGAAATGCTGTCCTGCCCCTTAAATACTGGGAAAAATCTCTATTTTCCTTCAGGATCTTGCTGAGGGGAGTCACTATTATCCTTAAGAAGTCCCTACAGTTTCCTTGACCCCACTCCAAAGTTGGCCATGTCCTTTTCTAGTCTGAGATAGTTTGTTCCATGTACATACACTCATTCATTACACGGAACATATTGTACATGTCTGTTTCCTTCGCTGACTCTATAAGGGCAGTGACCAAGCATTTTATTTTTATATTCTCAGAACCTAGCTCAATGCCTGACAGAAATGAGATCCAGTAAGTATTTTCTTTACCTGAGTTCGGTAAAAATAGCAAGCATTTGAAAGTCCTCATCATTCCCCAAACCTAGCTGAGAGATGACTCTTCTATGAAATAGAAGCACTAAACTATTTGCAAAAAAAGGACAATCCTGTCTTAGCTGGTTAGTTCTTAGTGAGAATTACATATAACAGGAACCAAAAACATCTCAACAAAAAAATCACTTTAAGATATTGTTATAGGTTGAACTGTGTCTCTCCCAAATTCTTGTGTTGAAGCCCTAGCAGCCAGCACCTCAGGATGTGATCTTAATTGGAAGTAGAGCCATTGCAGATGTAGTCTGTTAAGATGAGGCTATTAGAATGGGCCCTTAATGCAGTATGACTGACGTTATAAAAAGGGGAAATCTGGGCACAACATGCACACAGGGAGAACATGATGTGAACATGAAGGCAAGGATCGGGGTGATGTTTCTACAGGCCAAGGAATGCCAAAGATTGCCAGAAATTACCAGAAGCCAGGAGACAGAGGCATGGAACAGATTGTCCCTCACCCGCCCCAGAAGGAACCAACCCTGCCAACACCTTGCCCTCAGACTTGTTGCCTCCAGAACTGTGAGAGAATAATTTCTCTTGTTTAAGTCACCCAGTTTATGGTACTTTGTCACAGCAGCCCTAGGAAATGAATACAGATATTAATAGGTGGTTGATTGTTCACAGTTTAATTGCTCTTATTAATCCTTCAGTTACACTGCTCTGAATGGGAGAGGCACAGCAGACAGTTGGGAAGGAAGACTAGGAATGGTCTTAGGGGATGTATACCATGGAACATGATCAACCCATTATCAACACTATCATCTGATTCTTGCTTGACATGGGAAGGTAAGTTGGAGAGCAGTTTACTGACTAGTATTTGTTTCCCCTGTCCATGTTGCTATTCGGAAAAAAATGACCCTTTGATGATGATACAAATCCATCAATTAAAAAGCCAGACACTTGTAACTATAGTATCATTTTCTGTAACGTCTTATGCAGCCAGAGAACAACTTCACAGAAAATGCTAGAGTTACATAATCCCATCTAGATGATATTCTTAGAAAAACAAAGTCAGAAAGGATTTAAATTGTTCAACCAACTGTCTACAGAAAGATGAAGCTCAAAGCCATCATAAGTACTCCTACCCTGGATGGGGCAACGTCTTCAGTGAGAATACTGCACAGGACCTCCATGTCCATTATTTTACTAACTTCTAGGTACAGGGGGACTTAACATCATCCCTATTTTACAGAAGAGAAATGAAGGCTAGAGGCTGAGTTAGCCCAAGGCTACCATGTCAGTAGATGGTAGGACAGAATCTGGACTTGATCACTGGGACTTCAGTCTCTATCACTTTTCTAAAATAAATGATATCTGGATGGACATCAACATTAAGAGAGTAATACTTCTTAACTTGAAAGAGCTAATAGTAAAAAGCAGAACAAGCTTTCACACCTTGTGCATGTCATGCTCTTTAGCCCTCAGACCAGCCCTCAGTGGCCACAGACTGCGGCTTACCCTCAGTGCCTAGCAGAGTGCTGGCTTGTAGGGGGCAAATGATAAATGTTTGCTGAAGATGAAATAAAACACTTTAATAAAATACTATTTCAGAGGACTTCATGAACTGGCAAGTATATTGCTGCTGCTCTTGGCAGGGCTATGCTGGTGGGTCTGGTTATGGGAAAATTTTACTACATTGTTCAGGCAAATATGATAACTGCTGAACCTTTTCTGATGGGGGGAGGCACTGTTTTTCACTCTATATTCCCATCAAGACATGTGTTCCCAGGTTGTTCCTTTGCTTTCTAAAGTAAAGAGGGTCTGGATCTGTTTAACCCCACCTGTCCTTTCTCCTTCAAGTTGATAATAAAAAGAAGAGAATCCACCTGAGATCTGGACCAACATGGCAATGAGTCCGAGGCTGGGTTCCCACAACAGAAGATGTTCCCTGGGCTCCCTAACAGCGATGTCATAGTGAGAAGGGGCGGCTGCCTGGCAGTTGCCTCGGAGGTGGACAGATGAGCAACAAATGTGTAGCAGACCAAATCTCCCCACTTCTGGGAAACCACACCCTGTGAGGGACAGCTGGACACATGCAGGCGTACTGGATGTGGCATACTAACTCCAATAGCAAGCCAAAAAAAGAATGTGAGGAGTCGCTAACCCTTCTGCTTAATGCTCTCTGAAGGGGCTCCAATAATTGCTTATTTATAACCTCTGAGCGCTTGGTGGCCTTCCATGGAAGGAGCAAGCAGCTGCCTACAGGAAACCAACTGCCCTGCCCACTGACTGGAAACACATGTTCCTTTCTGTCATCTTTGGAATAGTTGCCATTCCATAATGTGATAGTTGTCAACTTATTTCCTTCTATTTGTGGTTCACTGAAACTTCAGGATCTAAAGATCTCATCATCCTGTCACCAGCCGCTGTTAATGCCTCAAACAATGTTGCAATAATAAGAGTAATCATGCTGATTCTTGTAAAATCATCCTTTTATTCTAAACTCCTGCAAAATCACATGGGGCCCTGCTCAGGCTCACTCAGATATCCAAATTCTGAACGCTGGAATAAAATTCTGAAGGTGTAGAACAAAAACTCTCAATAAGTGTAATGAACTAACCACAGAGATTTTTTTAAATTGCATGTTACTGATTAGGATGATGGACCTATTCATAGAATTTTAGAGTTGAAGAACTCATTGATCATGTACTACATTTCTACCTCCTAATTTTATACATATGACACAGGTAATCACCATGCCAGGATTTTCCTGTTCTATCATAAAACTGAAATGCAGCTAATTCTTACTCTTCAAAATGAAATGCAGTTAATTCTCACTCTGCAAACTTCACAAAACAACGGTGTCACTGTTTTTATATTTCAAAAGTCTAAGAAATAAACTTAGAAGGAAAAATATTCACTACCAAATAAATTATTTAACTTACTCCTGGTTTAGAAATATATTTCCATATACTTTTCACACTTATAACATTTGATCAAATAAACACCATGAACTATGCTTCAAACTATCAATATTGTACTGTCCTACAGCGTGTCACACAATCAGTCAAAATAGCATATCTTGGCTTTTAGGCTTAAATCTTTCATGCCAGCACAAGGTTTCATAGGTAAATAAACTAAACACAATACAAAAATATAAATTTACTTTCAGTTCAGCTTTTCTAATATCTGATCATCTTTTACATATTTTAAAGGGGAAAAAGGTTCGACAGTATGTTCTCTGTGATACTGACTTACACTAGCTTATTCTGGTGGAGGCAAAGATGTCAGCCGTGCTGCTGAATTCTGTTAGATCCAATTCATTAGTCATCGCCTTATAGTGCACGTGGTAGTGGGAAAAACAGGACAGTGTCGCTTCTTGGGATACAAGGAAGGAAGACAGAGTTTCTGCCCTTCTGAATCCTCAGTTTTTGTCAGAGTACAAATAAGTAAAAGTAAAATAAGAAAATGTTGGGAACATTCAGGAAAAGGAGTCTGCTAAAGGCAAGGGAAGGGCATGGGAGCTCAAGACTGCTGGGGCAAACTGCGAAGTTGCAGGATGGGGACCCCTGCGGTCATGCCATCAGAAATGGTGAGATTCTAATGAGGTCACAGGGTAGAATGCAGGGAGACTTGGCAATATTTCGGAGGTAGAATTACTAGATTTGGTGACTGATTAGACTGTTGAGAGGGAGGATTCTGGTTCCTGGAGATGTGAGCTGGTAGATGGTGGAGCCACTTATGGTGGCAGAAACACAGACAGGTCGGGCGTGTGTGGGGAAGTGAAATACCTGTCACACAGGCTGAGTTCAGGATGTGTGTATGTGTCATCCAAGTTGGGAAGTCTGGAAGGCACTGTGTCACCGAGTCTGGCACTTAGATGAGGGATCTAACCTCTCAGAGATTTAGACTTGGAGGTCATAAGCACAAAGGTATTGGTGAAAGCCAGAGAGTAGATAAGACCATTCGGCAAGAAGGAACCAGTGGCTAAGAACAGAAGCTTGGGGAGCATCAGCATGGAAGTTAACAAGGAGGAAAAGGAGTCCAGAATGGAGAAGGAAAGGGGCTGGCTGGAATACAGACAGAATCCCAGGAGAAGACGGCTTTAAAGAAGCAAGGGGAGGAGTTAGTTGTTTTTTTCTTTTTTCTTTTTCTTTTTTTTAAAAAACCAACAAACTACAGAGAGGACTGTAAGAAAGAGACAGAAAATATTCTTTGGAACTGGAATTAAGAGCTGGTTGTAGTCTTGGGTGAGACTAGTTTCAGAGTAATGATCAAGGCAGCGGCCAGCTCTGACAGGTTAGGGCTGAACTGGAAGTGAGAAAGTGGGTTGAGTAAGGGAAAATTTCCCTTGTACGTCTGACTGTGGAGTCTTTTCAGGCTGAAGCTGGCAGGGTGGGGATGAGAATCCAGAGCACTACCTGCCCCCAACCCCGCAGCCCTTCCACTAATTTAGAGCTTACAGAATGTGCCCTTTCTACTGAAGCATTCTCCTCAGCACATCAATATATTACATTCTTTTACATCCTAAAAACAAAACCCAAACCCAAATACCTCCAATCTCTTGAATATAGTGATCAGAATACAGTTAAAAAGGAAGTGGTACACTCAGCTAAAAATCACACCAACTCTAGGAGTGATGTCAGAATCATGATGGAGTTTTTGAAATCTGGTGTGTATTTCACAACCACAGTGTATCTCAGCTGGGACTAGCCATACTTCAAGCACTCAAGAGCCACAATGGCTTGCAGCTACCATATTGGAAAGCATACCTATAAAAACTGCTGCGAAGAAAATTATTAGGGTAAAGAGGAAAGAGTGATGGATTGTGAAAGTGGATGGATACTTTGGACAAGATACTTTGCTTCAGGAAGTCTAAAGAGTGGCCCTGGAATTTCCATTTCAACAAGCCTCCACTTGCCCAGGTGATTGAGTCAGGTGATCCCCAAGGCACCCGTGGGTAGCAAGGCCTGAGTAGGCAGGGAGTAATTTAATCCTCCCAACAGTCCTATTAGCTAGGAATGATGATTATGTATACCCATTTAAGAAGAGTAAACTGAGGCTTCAGAAAGGTGAAATTAATTACCAAAGAGCCTGTATTGTCATTCATTCACAAATACTAAATACAGATATTTATTGACCACCAAAAAAAGAAAATCACACCAACTCTAAATGTTAAAAGTTGATATTCCTGGTCAATGGCCTTTGTGTGATTCTAGTAATACATAATATAAAATAAATATACATATACATATTATAACAAGTATACATATTTGAAAGGAAAATATTTTAAAACTCAAATTCATAACATAGTAAAAAGTTTGTAATCAAGGTAATGGTCATAATGACAATCAAATAAAGTTTTATATTTAAAAATTAACCCCTGGTCATTTAAACGATAAGTATGAATAATCAGCACAAAGCAGAGCCTTGCAAACAGTAGATATGCTATAAACGTTTGCATTCCAGGACACCACTGTGATTGTGGCCAAAGCTCTGAGCTCTCACAATAAGTCTAGTACCACACCAGCAGACCAGGGAGCAGGGTTTCCTGGGGGTACAGGAAGCCAGTCTCCTGGAGATGACTATCTTTCATGAACACCTATAAAGGCCATTAATACTCCTAGGAAATAGACTAGCTTTCCTCTATCTTACTAAAATATATGTGTGTGTGGGTGTGTGTGTGAATATAGCATTAACCAAATACTACTTTTAAAATATCTAGGAAGAGTCAGATGTCATGATGTGCTATAGTCTCAAATCCTACAGTTTACTCTTGAAAAGCATTCACAAGTACTTGTCTCCCCCCTTTGCTCAAAGTTCAGGTGTATGTAAGGAATCAAGGAAAGAGAAGGACAAGTCATTTGGCATAATGCTGAGCACCTTAGCCAAGATCTTTTTGGTGTTTCTTTTCCCCGGATGAACATGTGTAGTTTTTCCCTATATCAACTTTTAACTATGAGCTCAGCTGAACATTTCCAGTAAAAAGAACAATGTATAAGTTTGGAAGAGAATATATTAAAACATGGATGGCTTCATATCTGGAAAAATATGCATTCCTCTAAATGTGAATTTCATTTACTTTCCAGGCAGCACTTAGTTCGGGTTAAAAAAGCAAATTCATTATCTAAGATCTTGGTTGGCTCCATCCTCCAGTTCATTAACCGTGTAAGGTCTCGAGAAACACAGGTGCTCATACTGACTTTTAGAGATCACATGTATGAATATCCCTGACTAAGAGAAATAGTATTTTAAACCTCCTTTTCCTATTGCTTAATCTCCATTCCAGTACCAAACCCCAGGTAACAATTTGCTTTCTTTAATAATTCTTCTATGAAGAATATATGGGAAGTTAACTGCAAATAATCACAGTAGGCCCCTAACATCATATTACAGGTAGGGTCCATAATGAAATGAAAAGTCCAGGTATGGGCTGCTGGGATGGAGGGGAGACAAGTGCCAACCACGATGCTGGAAATTCACGTTCTCTTCAGTTTCACCGCGTCCAAGTCTTCTGTGTACTGATTCATGAATTTTAGGGGGACTAAAACTTTCACAAATTGGAGCAAATCTTCCTTAAAATAAGCCACTGTAATGTTTTATCACATAAACTTCTGCTCATTCCCTTCTGAATTAAGAGCCCCTTTGGTTTGAGAGTAGGCTTTTCTTTCCAGGTTTCCTTTTGGTGCTACAGGGAACAGACACGGTTTTCACATGTCGAATATTCCACACATTCAAGACATTGAAAAAGACATTGGTCTCTTTCTTGTTTTTAACCATGGATCCGGCTCTTTGTGCAATGACACAGTCATCAGCAAAAAGTGACCTTATAATTGGAATATCATAGAGTTGGAAGCACACACGGTCCAATCAACAAATATAACATTTCGGCTTCCTCATTTCCTGTTACAAATTTCCCTCCCTTCTATTTTAGTAATTGATGTCCTCCCCAAGAAAACCTCCTATCTATCACTCATGCACCTCTAGCATCTTGAAGTATTTTATTTTTATCGGAATGCTTTGGGAAAGCATATCCTGCAGGCTGCACCAGTGCCCTTTCATTTTTAAAATGCTCCTTATCTGGCAGTCAGTTCAAGTCCATTTATGTGGTTTGGCCAGGATTTCCACTTCATAAAAAATGAATTCACTGAATCTAAAAACATATGTCCCTCTACAGATAATTATTCTCTTCAAACATCCGCCTTCTCTTATTTTCTCTCATCCTCTTTCCTCATGGTCAACAATCTTTTGGGGCCTCTAAGATTCAAAACACAAAAATGTATTCTCTGACATTTAAGAAATTTTAGAATGAAATAAGGTTTCTTATTCTATTACGGTCCATTGCTATGCTACATCAATTAACATAAAATAACACAGCCCATTATGAAGAAATTATTTTATACTTATTGGGGGTAAAAAAACGTGTCTTTCTTTAAATATTTATCAGCACACTGAAAGCCATGCTATTTTTAAACTTCACCAAGACAGAATTTTCCAGTGAATTATTTATGTCAACATTAATTAGTCATTGTTCCTGAAATTATATTTATATGAATTTTAACTGGTATAGCTATCAGTTGATTATATATATCGTAACATAGTACAGTGAGTAATCTAGCACAGTGAGCAGGTCTGAGATCAGTGAGATCTGGGATGGAGCCCAGCTCTGCGACCCTGGCTAAGTTACTTAATCTTTCTCTCTTTCTCAATTTCTTCATAAAGTGAAGACAATAAAACTGGCGCTTCAGGGTTAACTGTGAGGAATAGATATGATCTATGTAAAACAACTGATATAGTATTCGGCTTGAATTAGCCATCTACTAATCTAACCTGCAGAAGTAAAACTGGCTCTCTGCGGATTTAGGAAGTCTTTAAACGAGGGGAAAAAAGGAAGGGAAGGAAGAAAATGAGGATAATATAACGTTACTATGCTTCACATTTGGGGGCAATTCTGATGAACTGGATCCTGCCCTGCCCAGGAGGTGACCTGGATGATGATCTTTTTAAAGACACTAAAATTCTGTCTACACGTAGAGGTTGCTAGCACGTATGGGTGGCTAGAGTCACTCCTCTGAGTTGAGTACAATCTGTTCACGCACTGAGGAGTCAAAATGAGTGCGAGATTTAAGGGCTCAGGTGTGAGAGCAATTGGACTGATGGGAAGGATGCAGGTGCTGGAAAACACAGGAAACATGCACCTGGGACAACGTGTAGAACTCTTCAAGTGCTCAGTGTATGATCTCTGAGTCCAAACCTAAACAAAAGCTAATAAAAGAGGCAGATAGAAAAAAATTAACACAAATAAGTTAGAAATAAGAGAAAACAAATAGAGGAAAATCAAATTTGTTCCCTAATTTGGCAATGATGACACTGCAACATAGTATGTAAGGTCAAGGTTTAAAACAACTTCTGGAACCTGTGCAGCAAGACAAAAACAACTATGGGCTAGGAATGACAGGAGTCAGGTTCTAGGCCAGGTGTGTTGCCATTGAGTTATGGGCCATGAGCAAATCTGTCACCTTTTTCTGGGCTTTGATGTCTCCCAGATTTCCTCCAACTTTGCTTGGCCACATGCCTCAAACATTAGATCCCGTGCCACATTTTCAGTTGTAACCCTACGTCTGACAGATCCAATCTACAGGATTTTGCAGTGGCCAGGCGACATCAGAAGAGTAAGGCTGAAGGCTGATTTATAAGCAAGACTGTGACCTCTGAAGCACATGCAGCTGAATGCCAGGGTCAAGGGTGCTGCTGCAGCGACAGCCTTTCTTCTTTGGAACATCTCCTCTGAGGGAAAGCAAGACAACCTGGAAAGGCAGGCAGGGGCTGGCTACCCAGCCTTCCACCTTCCGTCCAGCTATGCTCTGCCCGCCGCCAGGCTGCTGCGCTCCTGAAGGTCTGTTCTGAGAGGCCAGGGGAGCCTGGCCACAGACCAGGGAGGGAGCCTGTTCAAAGGCATATTTAGGATGAGTTATGTGAAAATTGCCCACAACACCATTTTTTTCCTTTTTCTCTCACATTGTTAGCATTTATTAAATCAACATCTCCATTTCCCTTCCTGTATTTTAATCTGACTCACAGTTGGCGGCGAATGTTTTCAAAACCGACCCAGAGTTGATAAATAGCATTGGCTTACTGTTAATAAAGAAATAGGGTCGAGACTGAACTAAAGCATGAGTTTAAGTAAATAACTACACAAAATGTATGATTTTATAATGAAAAATCTCATGGAAATGTTTCATGTTTTTGTTTCAGCAATATGATAAATGGAGGCAATGCACTGGGAGAGAAAGCATAATTCTATTCTTGGAAGGAAACTTTAGAGCTCATTTCAATTCACTAAATATTTATTAAACCTTACTTGGTGCTAGGCACTGTGGTTATACAGGCACACAAGATGAGGCCCCTGTCTTTAAGCAGCTCAAAATATATTAGGGAGACAGACACAACCTGTGCCTGTGCTCCGTCTCTTTTGCACTCATATCCCTTCTGCATCGTCCCTGCGCTGCTCTGGTTCACAGGGGGGACCCTTGCAGGACGAATTTTTTGGTAGCTTCAGCTGGGTTCTGCCAGTGGGAGGTTCTCGCAAGAGATTAGAGGGTGGGAAGAAGGGAAAAAGCCAGGATTTTTCCTCTCTGCCTGGAGAGCTCCAGAAGTGGCCATTTATCCCCAGGGTTCTTGCTCCTGCTGGACAGACCAACCAGGATTCCCAGTCTGCAGAATGACCCAGCTCCTTGGCTCCCTTCGGCCTTCCAGCCTAGGGTGCTGGGGACTTCCTGTTGTGGTTTACCTCTGGGTTCTCTCAGCCCCTATATTACCTCTGCAACCAATTCTTTGAATGAAAATACACTACTTTAAATAATTAGCCTGACTTCTATGTATTCCTGGTTAGACTCTTACAGCTCTACAACCCATTAATGATAATACAGTATAATAGATATTCTTCTAGCAGTTTAAACAAAAACCCTTAAGAGCTACGGGTGGGCACAGAAAGAAAGGTTAATCTTGCTGGGAAGTCTGGAGAAGACTCCACACAGGTAGTAACACCTGCCCTGGTGGACCCTTGACAAATGATGAAGGTTTGATCTTTGAAAGGTGAGCTAAGTCTTAACAATTGAGGAAGGAGGAAGAAGGGCATTCTCCAGAGGAGACTGCACAACCAGAAGCTTGGGAATGCACAGAATGTTTGCAGCACTGGGTGGAATGAAAGGAGGTGGTTAAGAGGGTAGAGAAAGGCTCCATTGTGGGATCTTGAAAGCCCTTCCAAGGAGTTTGGGGTTTGCTCTTTAGGTACTTGTGACCTTTATCAAGTTTCTAAGGGGTGACAGGGTTGCACTATAGGATAAAGCACGGAGTGAAGAAAGTTACGACATGGAGATCATCCAGAGTAACTGCTATGGTGGAGCTGAAAGTGCAGAGGGCCATAATCAGCGTAGTAGCAGTTGAGAATGTGGAGAGAAGTGGATTTACAAGACATATTGGTGAAGGAAAGAATGGGACTGAAAAAAGATGGATATATAGGTTAGGGAGTAGTAAGAGTATAATAAAAATTCCATGTTCCATGTTTGAGCATACAGTGAATAATGATACTCATAAGCGTGCAGGTTGTAGGCAACAAGTTTGCAATGAGTTTGATTTTTGTGCATGTTTAATCTTAGGTGATCATGTGAACAGACAGGTGCAAAGTATGAGAGGTTCTTAGAAATGCAAGTCTGGTAGCCATCCAAGAGGTAGGGCTGGACGTTGATATTTGCAATATAAACATTTATATTTAGCTGAAGGATGCAAATGAAAGAGATAAGAAATACAAGAAGGACTGAACTGAACTGTAAGGAACAATACCCTTAAAGACCAGAAAAGAAAAGAAGAACCAGTAAATGAGATGGAAAGAGATGGGCAGGAGGAAAGTAGGCAATAGAGATAATTTGGACGTCAACAGAGAAGAGTTTTAAGAAGTAGAAGGTCGCCATGAATATACAATAGTACAAACATCAAGTGAGATGATGACTGGATGTCTTTTGGTCTGGCCTTGTGATGTTAATTCTATGTGCCAACTTGTTGAGGAGTTATATGAGGTCATCTGGTTCTATTCCCTCATTTTACAGTTGAGGGAACGGATCCTGGGGTGACAGACTAAACTGCCTGAGGGCTCAGACTGCTTATTAGTAAAGCTGGATTAGACCTTTGGCTTTTGATGGCCAGTTAGAATGTTTTCCACTAAAGAGTCCACTCTCCATGATAAGAACCTAGAGTTGGGGGTCGTTTTTTTCTTTTTGCCAGTTGCTTTTTATATTTACCTATGTAGACCTAAGAGAAGTTAATTCTCAAAGACTGAACTTACTCACCAAATCAAACATCCAAACAAATACAAAATAGACTTCTGAGTGAGACATTCAAAGCCTAAAAGATCCTTTACGCCAAGTTCAGGAGTTAGCATGTACCCCGGCAATCTAGTTTACAAATTGTACCTTTTCTCTGTGGGAAATAAATAGCTATCTTGAGAACTAACAATCAATATCTTGCTTAAATGTTGTCCTTCCCCCAATAGAAACTTGCCAGAAATAAATAAATCCTAGTTTTAGGAAAGGAAAATAGTTTTCTGACCAAAAAGATCACAATGGTACTTAGGAATGTTTAGTTATATTTAATGTACAGTTTTTCTCATCTGCTGTTTTAAAAGATGGAAATGAGCATTAATATCTTATCTTTCATCATTTTTGAAGTATATTCATATTTTCTCAAACTCTAGGGATGACTTGACAGTGAAGTGTCCTGGAAAAGCATAGGCTTTAAGAGTCAAACAGTAGTCAGTACAAACTGTATCTCCATCACTTCCTGGCTATGCAGCCTTGGGCAGTAATTATAATAGACGCCATACTCAGTGCTACTATTTACCTAGTGATGCACTGAATAAAATAAAGGATGAGCTCACTTAATTTCTCTCTGCAATTACTTTATGAAGTAGGCATTTTTATCCCCGTACTGCTTTTTCTAAGGCAGAAACTTAAGCTTACGCATTTTTAACTTGCTTAAGGTCACATAGGTTGAATGTAGCTAAGTTAGGAGGAGGACCCAGTTCTGTCTGACCTCCAAGGCCACACCTTACCCAATGGGCTGGAGCATTTCAGCAGTCACACAAACACCTCCTACTTAGATTGGGTTGTTATAATCACCAAGTGAAGGCTCCAGGTGAAATGCTAGGCACCAGGTAGTGCTAATTGGGCCGGGGGGGGGGGGGGGGGGGGGGGGGGGGGGGGGGGGGTGGCTGGGAGGGGAATGCTAGTTTCAAATGCTAACCTTGATTAGAATTAGAACCTAAATGGCAAAGTAGGATTTTCCTATGTAGTGCCATCCCATCCTGACCGATAAAGTTTTAACACAAATTCTCCAAGAACCTCAATACTGTACAAAATTATTTGTAAGACAGCTAATGGTTTGTGATAATAAAGAATGAGGTGACACTAGGTTTTGGGACTCATTTAACCTAATACGTGAAACAAAAATGTCGAGTTTTAAAAAGGGAGAACTGAGGTATAGGCTGGACACGAACCTTGTGTCTTCCTGTGTCGAAGCAAAAGCTTTGGGACGTTTCTACCTGTGCTGGAGCCCTTCGCCCCCACCACATCACCGACCACGAGTCCTAAACTGCCAAGCTACTAATTTCTTTCAAACCCCTTCCTCATTCCTTTACGCACTCCTTTATGATTCTGAGGATAGACTCTAACGGCTCTCAGCACACTTCCTCCCGGTTCAGTCTAAATTAGTCCCCTCCCTAGGATTCCCACTGGGCTGCCTTGGCACATCACAGAACGCTGGCTGAGAAAATCTTCTTTCAGTCCCCACAAATCACTCTAGTACCTGCTACTCTGACCAGGCCTGTGCCATTATTTATTACAGAACAAGCGCTAGCTGTTGAGGGTCAATTATTCCATTGACCAGGCATTACAATAATTCCTGGTAATTAAAAGAGGTACTTATGTGAATCTGGGTGCATATTGAAAGAAACATTAGTCCTTTTGTCAACTTGGCAAGTCTATTGTTCTGAGCCAGGCCCAACCAATTAACATCTTTCGCCAATCCCTGTCAGCTGGGGCTTAAGAAAAGGAAGAGAAAGGAGGTCAGTCAGATGCTAATTTAGATACAATTGTGTCAGGGCTGTTTGGAGGGGGCTGGCTCTAAAGAAGCCACCAGGGTTTAATGAAGCAAACAGCTTGGGTCCCAGTGACCCTGCAGGGGTAATTTTAAAAAGACCTCTCTGTGTTCCTGTGCCAAATAGCAAAGGGGCATCACAAGGAGCCCATCCTTAAAAAAAAAAAGAAAAATTAAGAGAGGGATAATCATCCGTTTAATCTGCTCATTAAACAAATCTCTCAGGCGGACTTAACATGAATTAGCACTTCTCTAAAAAGGTAAAAGGTGACACACAGCAAACAGTTCAGATAATTCGAAAGGTCACAATTTTTTATTATAAACTCAATTGTGGTTAATGTGTTAATATTTGATGATATCGAGCAAAGACCACCACCTTCATTCAACCTTGGAAGCAAAATAGTATGTTTTCCGAACTGGAAAACAAAAACAAAAACACTTTCATCAGGTCTCGATACAGCTCCAAGCACAAGCTAAAATGGATGACACTTTTTGTTTCATGTTTTTCAAACACAGGAATTAAGAGAGAGAGAAAAAAACCCAGCTGAGTGTGTTGACTCCCTCTACTGCTTTCCACCTAACAGCCGCTAGGCGCACACATGTGGCTAATAATGTGCTCGCCAAGCTTCAGGGAGACTGCAGCTCTGCACGGAACTTCAGAAACCTCATGCCCGTGTTGCAGGGGGCCGTTTGGTCTGGAGCACCACAGCCTGGGCGCAGTGACTCAAGACGCTGAGGCCTCTGGAAGATTCAGGACTGAGAGGGTCTGGACGGCAAACTTCCTGGAATACAGTGGAGTCTTTGGTTCAGGAGCTAAACATAACCCTGACACAAATGCCTCTCTCACAGATCTCGCAGCCCGTCATCTGTGGGAGATACTTAGTTTTCTCTTCACATTTACTTAGCATGTGTAGGTGCCGGGAGTGGGCCTATTGTCATGCTAAGGTGGCCTTTGCAACGAGGCCTGAAGACTTCCACAATTCTCTAACTAGTCAACCTAGACTATCAAATAGGAAGCTGATACCCACAGAAGTATTATTTCATCTGAAAAGAGCAAAAAGGCCAATCCTGGACCACTTTTGGAAGTATATTTAATATTTCTCGTCAAGAAGTATTTCCTATCACAAGAAAAAGAGAGACTGAGGCACATTTCAAAATAAATCATCACTAAAACAGAGACTTGTACACGAATGTTCATAGCAGCATTATTCAAAATAGGCAAAAGGTGAAACAACAAAAACGTCCATCAACAAATGAATGGATAAACAAAATGTGGTATACATCCATTATATACTGATGGGTTCAGGGTATACTACCCCAAAATATGGCACCTTGGCATACTGAATATTTTAAGCTGAAGGAGTTTGGGAAAACGGTAGAAGCAGGAAGGTCTCTTTGAGCTTCTCCCACCGTCCTTCCTGAAGCACATCATTAGACCCACCTGTGAGTGGTGCCCTCCGATGCCCAGAGTAAAGGGGCACGGACACCGAGAAGGATCGAACAGGCCCTGCTCAGTTCCCCCAGTTTATCACAGCTCATACTCTTTGCCCTATCATATCTTTCCACGACTTTCCACTCTTCTTCAAACCTAGCATAAAAACACTGGGGTTTAACCACTTCTCTGGGTCTTCATTTCCTTATGAAGATTCTCATGTCACGTAAAACATATATAAATAAGTCTGTATGTTTTTCTCTTGTCAGTCTTTGTCAGTTTAATCTTCAGACCCAGGCAGGGACTCTAAGAGGGTCAAGGAAAACTATTTTCCTCCTCCACAAAACATTTAATGGAATAATGTTACTCAACCTTAAAAAGGAATGAAGTTCTGACACATGCTACAACGTGGATGAGCCTTGAAAATATTCTAAGTGAGATAAGCTAGGCATAAAAGAAAAACATTGCATAATTCCACTTCTATGAGCTACCTAGACTAGGCAAATTCACAGAGACAGAGCGTACAAAAGGGGCTGGGAGACCAGGGGGAAGGAAGGAGGAGTTATTGTTTAGTGGGTATGGATTTCCCATTTGGGATGCTGAAAAAATTTCAATTTAAAGCCACATATAAAGTATTAAGGTTTTTTATACTCCTTAACACTGTTTGCATCTCTTAGCATCCAAACAATATTTTCTACCTTATTGGCTTGTTATTTAAAAGCTAAGTATCATACACTAAAATTATTCAAAATCATTGAGTCAACTGTCCCCACTAAAAAAGGGCCAGGAAATGGAAATGCTGTTGAAGTCAGTGGAAGCAGGATCCTGAGGGCCTGGAAGAGCTGTTTCTCGAAAGTCCCTTCCTTTTGAAGAAAGCAGCAGTTAGTTGGTATGTGAAATGTCTTCTCTCTTTGTCACTTGTTGCCTGAGCAGTAAGTCATGTCAGCTTTGGCTCAGCCCCCTTGAGGCCTGAACCAACTGAAGCCTGAAGTCACCATCCGCAGCCACGGGGTGTCTGGCATTTGTTGAGTGCACTGAGCCTTAAAACAGAACAGCTGTCATGGAATGCTGTTACAAGACACCTACAAGGGACCTGGGCCTCAGGGACACGCTCCTCTATTCTGAAGAGGGAGGCTAATCGCTGCTTTACTACTTTCTTACAAGACGGGAAGCTGCAGAGATGAAAGCATCCACTAGCAGTGCAAGGACTAGTGAGGAAATCCTCAGTTCCTCTGTAGTCCCAACTGGACAAGACAACCTGATGGGTGAAACTATGTTGAACGCAATGAAGTCTCTGTTACCACAGCCCCAAAGCGCTTAGAATAGAGCACGTGTGCTGGGAGGAGCCGCAGTTGACTTACACAAATTACTGAACCTGTCCCATTAAAAGATCTGCTGTGTAGGAGCAAAGAAAGTGTATCTCAATAGGCAACCATGAGGCATTGAAGGACTGTCTTTAAATGAGATCTCTAAGGTTTGTCTCAAATGGTGCCATCTATACAAATTATTTCACTTTTGATAGTCTGGTAGGGGAGATACTAGATGATAGACCTGGCTTGTTATTACAGAACCTTTATCTGGAAAGATCTGTCAAGGATATAGAAATAAGTCAAAGGCTTAAGATGAAAAAACAATGAGATAGGACTTTTGAAAAGAACACGCAATCTCCTACTTCTATATTAAGAGCTATCTCTATCATTTCATGCTTTGGTCCATCATGGAACTTTGACAAAACCTCTCTTTTTTTTTTTTTTTTTTGAGGAAGATCAGCTCTGAGCTAACTACTGCCAATCCTCCTCTTTTTTCCTGAGGAAGACTGGCCCTGAGCTAACATCCATGCCCATCTTCCTCTACTTTATGTGTGGGATGCCTACCACAGCGTGGCTCGATGAGTGGTGTCATGTCCGCACCTGGGATGGGAACTGGCGAACCCCAGGCCGCTGATGTGGAATGTGTGCACTTAACTGCTGTGCCACCGGGCCAGCCCCACAAAATCTCTTTTTACTCGATATTCTATTGTGTTTACTTAAGAGTGTAGTATGATGTTTGATACTGAAAGCACAGGGGCCTAGCCTTGAATTAGAAATAAAGTTAGGACAAAAATAAAGGGAGGGAGCATGTAGAAAGCCTGTAATGGCACAAAGAAAATGACAAAAAAAATTTGAGAGGCCTGCTAATCAAGTAAGGTCTTTGTTTTTCTTTAGAAAATGTCATTGCTATTGTACTGTTGAAAGGGGCCTTAGAAATCAACACGTCCTCATCATATGTATTCAAGAAATGATTGTTGAATGGCTGAGTCAACAAACCCTTTTACTGTATAAATGCAAAAAGCATGAGATATAAAGAAATCTAACACCTCTGTCATGGAGCAACCCACTGAGGAGGCCAAGATTGCAAATGATTATTAGTAAATGGCTGTCCAACTGGGAGTTGGATTTTAATTTAGCTCCTTTTCAAAGTTATCATTTGTCGGAGTGCAACAATATACCAGGTCCTTGAATCTTTTCCACCCTGTTTTGACTGCTCATTGATAAAACATATTACCAAGGACTCAGGCTCCGAGCACTGATGTAGTCAGCAGGGAGAAAAAGACGAAGCTCCAAAGCCCAGTCACGGAAGAGCACAGGGCTATGTGTCATAGAAACCAGATTTCCTATCCTAAGGCTCTCATTTTGTCATCTTGATAATTGAGTAGAAAAAGCAACAGAAAAGCAAAGACCTGTGTAGGATGTACTCACAATAGAACAAGAACAGGAAGAAAGGGCAGATACGGCTAGGTGGAGAGACGGGGACAGCATTTTACACAGGAAGAACCACAGCATTCAGAGAAAGGAGAGAGGAGGAGACCCCAGTGCTGGGCAGTGGGGCGCTGGGGAATCAGTGGGGTGGGACAGGCTCTTGAAAGCCTTGAAACTGGGGAGAGCGGTGTGGAAGAAAAATAAGGGAATCAGTGCAGATTCTGAGCAGAGTGACAGAAAGAAAATGGGCCTTTCGGAAAGTCAAGGTTGTAGTTGTGTGTATCACAAAAGGAGAGACTGAAGGCAGGAAGGCAGGAAGCAATAAAGGATATAAAGGTTTACACTAGGACTGGGAAGAAAAAGTCAACAGGATGCAAAGACTGATGGGCTGTGAAGGGCAAATAAGGGCGGAGGAACAGTGAGATGATCAGAGGCCTGGGACGCAAGTCAGAAGACGAATGGCAAAACAGAAATTGGGAAAGATCTATTTTAAAAGGGGTGAGGAAGAGAAAAGATAAGTTTTAGACAAGTAAACTTTAAGGTAAGGACAGACCACATGAGGCGCACAGTTGGAAGTACAGACTGTGCTACAATAAAGATTGCAGAGGGAGTGGGGATAACTGTTACCTTTGAGAGAAAGCTTTTCTTGAGGAATATCAACAAAGGACAAAGAGAAAATGACCAAGACTTGAGAACAAGACACAGGAGTGTCCTGAATGCTTAGTGGCCACAGACTTTCTTGTGGGTTCTCTCATTTATCCCACAACAGCCTGGCGAGGTGAGGAAGGGCTGGAAGAGAGAGGATCATCAAAGAGGCAGGAAGGGACCCAGGAGAGCACAGCCTCAGAGCAGCCTAGAATGTGTCCTCCAGGGAAGCAGAAGGCAAGAGGGCGGGATGCTGCTTGTCAGCAGGTGGAGGAGAACGGGATGGGGATGGGCACAGAGTCAGGAGTTTAAATGGCAACCAGCGACCTCTGCATTTCCAGAGAAACTCAGATGGTGGGGGCTTTCTGAGCAAATGGTGAGGAAACTGAGGCACAAGCAGAAACTCGATACTCACTAACTATGGACAGTGATTGGTGGAGAGAAGAAAGCAGCAAAGAGAGTGCAGCATCAGGGGGTCAGGCAGGGCTTTTATTTTTAAGAACGATTCTTACTTTTTAAATGATAGGAGAGACCAGAATATTAAGAGACAAAAGGGGAGGAAGGGAGGGAGGGAGAGAGAAAATGAATGGGGGTTAAAACAGAATCAAGTCCATTAAGAAGTGATAGAAGATTGGACCAGAGAAAAGGAAGAAAAGTTAATCCGGAGCAGGAGAGAAATTCTTACCTGTTTAGAAATGAACATATTAGAGATGACACTTAGAAAGTCTTCCTTTAAAAAAATTTAAAAAAAATAAAGTACTAAGGAGGTCATCTGCTGCGAGAGAGCAGCAGAGATTAAATTTAGGGAAAGAGGAGGAAGTGGGCGACTGACAGGAACCAAGCGATGAGTAACTTGCACTCTCTTTTCGGGACCAAGGACCAGGACTGGACACACACACTTCTCCTTAGAAGTGTTTGTGTCTCTGTGCAGGTATCTACTTATTGAACACTCAAGAAAACCCAAAAAAGGTATCCCATATCATTAAGGTAATTTTTCTTTTGGGATGGTAGATGAAGAATTATATTTAATAATTTGCTAGATGTTCAGGATAAAGCAATGGGATGTTCCTATAATCTTTTAGGAGTTTCGAGTCTGATTATAATGGAATATAGTATAGATAGGATATATAATGTGCTATAAAAAGTAACCATTAATTATTGGGATGGTTGTGGAGAAAAGAGGGTATAAAGGAAAATTATATCTAACAACTAACATTGAATCAAAACTTTAACCATGAGCAATCCACACAACAGAGAGTGGGAAGAAAGCACTTTTGGCTGAGAAAAGGCACATGCGTGTAAAGCAGCACTCTGGGGAAGAGAAAAATGTCTCCGTAGGGTGGGAAGGAGAGGCAGGCAGATGAGCGGCGGGAACCACGACTGAAAAGTCCCCCAAGCCCCATCCACAGAGTCACCTTAAGGAGTCTGGGAGGACTCCACAGGAAAATGGAGAGATGCTGAAGGGTTTTAAGCTGGGGACATCTACAATTTAAGAAATCTCTCTGGTAGCAATGGCTCTCAGCCTGGGCTGGGCATTGGATTACCTGGAGACCTTGTAAAAATATCAGTTTCTGGACCCCACACCCTGCAGTTCTGATTCCGTAAGTCTGAGAGAGAATTTGCAAAGTGTTTTTTACATGCTCCCCAGATGATTCTCATTCATTTAAAAACTATCTATCTACTTCCTACTATTTTAGCCTGAGAACTCAAAAGGGAATAAAATAGACAAAAATTTCAGCCTCCTAGAGCTTACGAGTGTGGGAAGACAAATCAAAGACAAAGGTAAAGTATACGGCATATCAGAATGTGAGCAGCACTATGTATAAAAATTAAGCATGGAAAGACGGATAAGTGGGGTGTGCTGGGGATGTTACACAACACGTATACCACAGCTGTTGAGGAGGGCATTGCTGAGAATTTGAGCAATGACCTGGAGAGAGTGGGAGTGCCAGGACATGGAGTTCTAAGGAAGAGAGCTGACAGCAAAGGGAACAGCAAGTCCATAAGCCAGAGGGCAGAATATACCTCTGGTAGTTAAATGACAAGACCTGTGGGATAGAGAAGAATGTGTGAGGAGCGTAGCAGCAGGGGATGGTCATGAACAGTCTGCTAGACCATTATAAGGACTTACTCTGCGTGAGGTGGGAAGCCACTGGAGGTTTCTGAATAAAGGGATGACATGAGTAAGTTAGGTTCTTCAAGGATCATTCTGCTTGCTGTATTGAGAATAGATTTAGAGAGGCCAGGATGGAAGTAGGGAGACCAGGTGGGAAGTGGCGGGGTTGGTGAGAAGTGATGGAGTCTGGATGCATATTATAGGGAGGACTGAGATGAAGGGAAGGGAGAGAGAAGCAGCAGCCAGACCAGTCAGGAGGTTATTGCTACGGCTGAGGATGAAAACGACTGGGTGTAGGAAGGAGAGACTAGAAGGCAACGTCAGGGTTAACAGTGCCATACTTGGGAATTTGTGCATATGGTGAGTAGGGGACAGGGAGAAGTCAAGAATGAATCTCGGGTTTCTCGTTGGAGTTACTTGAAACCAAGACAAGATTTACAGCAGGAGAAACAAGTTTTTGTTCTGCTTTGTTCCCCTACCTCTGTTGCACGCATGTGTGTGAGTGTGTTGGGGGTGTATAAAGTTAGTTACGATTTTGACATGTTGATTTTGAGAGACCTAGAGTCATTTAGGAAATGACCAGTAGACAAAGCTTGGAATTCTTTCAATAAGTGCGGGCCTGAGGCTCAGGAGGCGGTCTGGGCAGGACAAGGAACTGGGGCCAATGTCCAGGAGCAGTGGTTGATGCTGTGCTGTGATGTGACTAAGCATTTCAAATGAATGGATATAACTGGTTGATTCAAATACCCATGATTCAAAATATAAATACAGACACACAGTATTTATACTCTATTATTTGCCCACCAGATATGGGGATTTCTATAGATAGAAGCTGGATTTTCTAGTTCAAAAATGTCAGTCATTTGGACAAATAACTCGATCTGCTTGTATAGAAAAATGTCCAATGCCCCCCAAGGTTTGGGGAAGGAGATAAAGAAATATTCTTGAAGCTTCACTGTGCAAAGAAAAAAAAACCAGATAGATGATTAGCGTACCCCTCTGCAGTCAGATAATGTCTTCTGACTCAGATTGCGTTTGCCTTTTGAAACGCAGAGATGGTTTCCTGCAGATCTGTTGAGCAATCTTCCTTTCCTGCTCAGTGAACTTTTTCATTGTCCTTTTTAAAACCCATATTCTTGTTTCATTTGATTGCCAAGAATTTTTTATTTTGTTATCCTTTTCTATAAATACTAGGCTAGTTACTTAATAGATCCCAAATCTAGGTAAATATGACTAAATTACGCTGAACTATCTTTACTTAGGCATCTTCCAATTTGGTAAATCAGTAGTATTTATATGGTTGTACATATGATATTTTCACTCAAATAATCTTTCTATGCATGTTTAAAAGGAGCTGTTCCCCTGAGCGCCCAGTGATGAGCTATTGTCAGAAAGAGCAACGATCACTTACAAATAATCACCATATCCTGTTTGGAGATAGTTTCCCAGCCAACAGGCTAGCAGAGGCCTCCATGGAGTGGCTGGAGCTTAGCTAATAGACTCGAGAGTGAAATCTAATCTAACGTTGAAACCTCAGCCATCTACAGCAGTTTCTTTGTTATCAACGGCAATTTAAAGCATGTCTATTTGCTTCTCTTAGAAACTGACTCCTGTGAAACTGCTCTGTTCCTGCTTCTAAGATTTGTATATGAAAATAACGTATTTGTATATGAAAATAATGAAAAAACAGATAATTAAAATGTTTACTTTTTTTCCTAACTAGTTGCTTTAGCTTCTAAAAATCACACTTTAAATTATGTGTATGTAATATAGCCATGAATTTGTATTCATAACTATGATAAATTTTTACATTAAAACGTACATCTTTTGAGTATAAAACTTAATTCCTTTAAAAGCATACACACGCATATAAAACAACTTCAAGAACTATGTGATTTTTCTTCTTTTACACAGATGCTATTGGAGCTCCTTACTTAAGACAAATTCCCCAATCCCACAAAACTCCCAAGGCCCTTTCAGTTCAGTCTGTTTTTCTTTTTCCTCCTCTTCAAACCAACTCTTAGCTACCCTTACCTCAATTCTACCTACAAAATCCCCTGGCCCAACACTATTCATTAGCCACTTCTAGTACCACTCAGACTGGCAGAAGCCTCCAGAAGTGTTTCTTCTCCCAGGTCTGGCATTTTCAGCAAATCTCATGAGCCTTGTTTGGGCGCTCACTTTAGCCAGTTTCTCTGCAATCCCAGCATTGTCGCCACCACCCTGTCTCCTTTCACCTGCCCTGCTTCTCCTCCTTGTTAGACCAAGGGAGAGTCATGCCCTGGGCCCTACCTCTCAACACAACACTAATTATACTATCTATTTGATTCCAAGATGGGTCACGCCTTAGATACTCTCACCTCAAATGTGGAGTTAGTCCTCTCTCTTGCCTAGGTCCAAACTCCATGAAGATACCCACTGATTCTCTTGCTGCTTCTGTGTATCTCCTCCATTAGCAAATAACATGGCCAGAACAGAGGGGTTGATTTCCTCCATGAACCCTCTCATCTCTGTGTTTTCTGTCTTGCTAAATAGCACCACACTATCTCTACATTTGCTCAGACCAAATATCTAGAAGGTGTTTTGGATTCTGCTCTTTCTCTAAGCCTCTAATCCAATCCCTATGCAGGCTCTACGTATCCCAAGTACATTCCTCTCATTCCACCCACAACTCCACTCCAAGTCTTCAGGATCTAACCTAAACTGTCGCGGTGGTCTCTCCACCTCGCCTCTTTCCACTATATCATCTATTTCTCACACAGCGGCAGGTGATATTTTAAAATGCACAACATGTGGTTTTCATGTTTAAGACTCTTCAAAAACTTTCCATGCCATTTAGAGTAAAATTCAAGTTTCTTATTTTGTCCTTTACAAAGGCCGCCATGGTCGGGCCACTGCTCACCTGCTCTATTCTCCTTTCCTGTCACCTGCCCCCACACTCACTCCAGCCAAACCAGCCACTGCTCTTACTTAGAACACAGCACACTCTGCATCCTCTGCTCGGCTCCTTCTCTCCTGGCTTGGGCACCATGGGCTCCCCAGTTTGTCATCAGATCTCAGCCAAGACGGTGGCCCCCCTGAGCTACCTCCACTACAGCTCGATCTGAAGGAGGCACACAGCCACTTGCTGTTGTCATTCTCTGCGTAACCGTGCGACAGTTGTTTTTCCTGTTTAGATATCATTCACTTGTTTCTGCCTGACTTCACTAGAATGGAAGCTCCATTAGAAAAGGAGCCTCAGTCTCTTCCTGGCTGTATCCCCAGGTCCTGGAAGAGGACCTGGTACATCACAGGCATAAATTAATTTGCGTCGAATGACTACATATAGGCATATCTTGTTTCACTGTACTTCATTATATTGTGCTTTGCAGATAATTGTGGGTTTTTTTTTTTTTACAAAATGAAGGTCCGTGGCCACCCTGCCTTGAGCGAGTCTATTGGAGCCATTTTTCCAACAGCATTTGCTCACTTCATGTTTCTGTGTCACCTTTTAATAGTTACCATCATATTTCAAAGTTCTTCATAATTATCATATGTTATATGATCTGGGATTCTGGTGTTACTATTGTAATTATTTTGGGGCACCACGAACCACGCCCACATAAGATGGTGAACTTAATCGATAAGTGTGTGTGTTTTGACTGCTCCACCTCCGGCTGTATCGCCATCTCTCCCCCTCTCCTCAGCCCTCCCCATTCCCTGAGATGCAACAAGATTAAAATTAGGCCAATGAATACCCTACAGTGGCCTCTAAGTGTTCAAGTGAAAGGAAGAGTCACACGTCTCCCACTTTAGATGAAAAACTAGAAATGATTAAACTTAGAGAGGAAGGCATGCTGAAAGCCAAGATAGGCTGAAAACTAGGCCTTGTGCCAAACACTTAGCCAAGTTGTGAATGCAAAGGAAAAGTTCCTGAGGAAAATTAAAAGTGCCACTCCAGTGAACACATGAATGACAAGGTGAAACAGCCTAACTGCTGATATGGAGAAAGTTTTAGTGGTCTGGATAGAAGATCAAATAGCCACAACATTCCCTTAAGCCAAAGCCTAATCCAGAGCAAGTCTCTAACTTTCTTCAATTCTATGAAGGCTGAGAGAGGTGAGGACGCTGCAGAAGAAAGTTTGGAAGCCAGCAGAGGTTGGTTCATGAGGTTTAAGGAAAGAAGCTGTTTCTATAACATAAAAGTACAATGTGAAGCAGCAGGTGCTGCTGTAGAAGCTGCAGCAAGTTCTCCAGAAGATCTAGCTAAGATCGTTAATGAAGGCAGCTACACTAAACAGCAGAGTTTCAATTCACAGGAAACGGCCTTATATTGGAAGAAGATGTCATCTAGGACTTTCACAGCTAGAGAGGAGAAGTCAATGACTGGCTTCAAAGCTTCAAATGTGACTTATGTTAGAGGCTAATGCAGCTGGTGACTTTCAGCTGAAGCCAGTGCTCATTTACCATTCCAAAAATCCTAGGGCCTTTAAGAATTATGCTAACTCTACTCTGCCTGTGCTCTATAAATGGAACAAGAAAGCCTGGATGACAGCACAGCTGTTTACAACATGGTTTACTGAATATTTTAAGCCCACTGTTAAGACCTACTACTCAGAAAAAAAGATTCCTTTAAAAAGGTTACAGCTCATTGACAACACACCTGGTCATGCAAGAGCTCTGACGGAATGTACAATAAGATAAATGCTGTTTTCATGCCTGCTAACACAACATCTATTCTGCAGCCCATGGATCAAGGAGTAATTTTGACTTTCAAGTCTTATTTTTTAAGAAATATATTTTGTAATGCTATAGCTGCCACAGATAGTGATCCCTCTGATGGATCTGGGCAAAGCAAATTTAAAGAATTTACCTTTCTAGATGCCATTAAGAACACTTGTGATTCAGGGGAAGATGTCAAAATATCAACATCAACAGGAGTTTGGAAGAAGGTGATTTCAAACCTCATGGATGACTTTGAGGGGTCCAAGAATTCAGTGGAGGCAGTAACTGCAGATGTGTTGGAAACAGCAAGAATTAGAAGCGGAGCCTAAAGATGTGACTGAATTGCTGCAATCTCATGATAAAACTTGAATGGATGAGGAGCTGCTTCTTATGGATGAGCAAAGACAGGCGTTTCTCGATAATTCTCTAATAGAATTAGATTCCATCTCAATTGGAATCACCAGTTCCAGATTGTTGAAATGACAAAAAGGATTTAAAATATTACTTAGTTGATAAGTAGCAGCAGGGCTTGAGGATACTGACTCCAATTTTGAAAGAAGTTCTACTGTGGGTAAAATGCTATCAAACAGCATCACACACCACAGAGAAATCATTTGTGAAACGAAAAGTTGATTGATGTGGCAAACTTCATTGTTGTCTTATTTCAAGAAATTGCCACGGCCACCCCAACTTTCGGCAACCAACACCCTGATCAGTCAGCAGCCATCAACATTGAGGCAAGACCCTCCTCCAGCAAAAAGATTACAACTCACTGAAGGCTCAGATGATGGTTACCGTTTTTTAGCAAAAAAGCATTTTATATTTAAGGTGTATACATTGCTTTTTCTAGACATAATGTTATTTCACACTTAATAGACTACAGTATAGTGTAAACATAACTTTTATATGCACTGGCAAACCAAAAAATTTGTGTGACTCGCTTTATTGTGATATTTGCTTTATTGCAGTGGTCTGGAAACAAACCCACAATATCTATGAGGTATGCCTATACAGGCTTATTGACAAAAAGTGCTTCAAAACTATTTGACGGGTTGATATTATAAAATGAGAAGAATCCTATAATAAGTAGCTTTTATCAAGTAACTATCTTAGGAATATACCAGATACTTTCATGTGTTATGTCACAAAACCTTTAATAAATTGGGTCCTAAATCCTCCACTTGTCAGATATGCTCAGGAGGTTAAAGCAGCTGTGGCATGTCACACAGCAAGGGGCAGAAATGGCCAATGGCTTCCTGAGCAGAAGCTGAAGTGGCAGCCCCTCTTTATGCAGGCTCATAGCGGCACGTCGGTGGGACATCCCAGAGGTGCCCTGGCTCTTCGGACCTCCGGCATTCAGACGGGGAACCAAGGAGAGCACGCATCCATACCTGTCACTAATGACTTCCCCCAGACCCATACTAAGACCATATTTGATTGATATGTCCAAGATGTTCGACAGCAAACAGTCCAAACCCAGGCCTATCTAATATTAACCACCATGTAACACTGTGCTGGCACTCAATGCTTTGAGCCCTGGATAGTGTTTGAAGAATATTTTCAACGAGGGGTCATTTAATGATCCAGTCCTCATTTTTATGCAAAAAACAAGCACACAAAACAATGCATCTGTGCTTCACACAAAGGCAACATAGCCTGTGGCCCCGTATAAGTCACTTGTTCCATCCAGTAGGGCATGGCTGGGGGCAGGAGGAGCTTCCAGCCACAAATGAGAGAGAACACTGCACTCTGGATGCACAAAACTTCCCCAAGTATCTCAGTGCCACAGGGGAAAGGAGGAAGAAAAGTCACAAAGGGGAGTGTGTGTGAAAAGAAAGTTCCCACTGACTTTAAGGTATTTCCACAGGCATCAAGAAAATTCCACCCCTAAAGCCAAAATAAATATCTCATAACCCGATATGCCACACACGCCAAGATAGGCTCTCCGCTGCACGCACCCAACTGACACCACCTACTAACAAAAATGAGAAAAGACTTTAGAGGTCACATACCTCCATTTTCTAAAAGGGTATGAAGCCTCAACAATCAAGCAAACAACAAAAAAACACCTGTCCAATTGATCTGTTAGATACGTTACCTCAGGATTTTCTTTTTTAATGTGTCAGACAAAAGGAAACCACTGTAGGTCTCTCTGCTTTCTCTCCTTTTGTGGGACACTTTGGCCCTTCCTGGACAAACAGAGTCAGCAGTGTGTCCCCTCCAATGTTACTCAGAACCTACGGCACACAGTCCCCTGATGTAGAGATGTATATAAATAGAAACATATGTTTAATTTATAGGGACCAAGGGGGGTCATACCAGGGATCAAATGGTTTACATTTAAGAAGCAACCTAATTTCTACTCCATTTCAAATCCTGTAGGCTTTTAACATGACCATTTTTGAGCGGCATAACTTTGTCCTAAAGAAACATCACATGCACGCTGAAGAAAACCATGGGTTTTCTTAGGGCAATGTACAGGATCTATTAAAACACGTTTTTCATTAGGCAAAGGTAAATCTCAGAGACAACGTAGCTTGCATTTTCAACTTCAGTCTTCGGCTGTACTAAGTGGACTCACGGAGAGAAGCGGGATGCTCGTCCAGCCCCCTACACTGTCTCCCCTCCCCAGCCCGACAGCGCCCGGCCCTCACGCAGCCCCAGCGCTCCTTATCACGGCAGACCTGCAACTGCCGAGCTCTGCTGAGCTGTCAAAATGTGTTCCAGGTCGTAACTTGGCAAACATGACTTAACCTGAGAGAAATGCTTTAAAACAAATTTTCATAACATCTGCCGTGTCATTTTTAAGCAATACCTTCTGTTTCCACAGAACTCAAACACAGCTTTGTTTTTAAAAGCTAAATTTCATAGGTCTTTCTTCAGCTCTATGGGATATTCACTTCTGGCAATAAAAGGCTCCCACTAGGAAATAAAGGTTCCCAAATGTTTTAGCATTTCTGCTTGACGGACTTATGTTCAAAATCAGTCTGTCCCACAAGAATAAAGGGAAAAAATTATTCAGCAATGTGTCACCTCAAGCCCCAAAATGCACTTCCACAAGAAGTCTGATAGAGTCCTTTCTTAAAAACGTACCCATCGTGAGGGTGGCCTGTGGGTCATCGCGGCAGAAGTATAAATGTGTCTCAGGGAAAGGAAACATCTATATTCATTTTTCTAGTTCATCATTGCTCCGGGGACATGTCATTAGAATAAAATCGTAAAGCTGAACACAGAAATTAAGAAACTTTTACTAACGTGAGCATGTTTTTCATCCATCTGATGTTTATCATGTACCAGGTATTCTGTTATGTATTTAAAGAGATACAGAAGATGAAAAAGATCTGTCTCCATTTTCAAAGTAAATCAAGTTGTAGGCAACTAAAAAGTGTTGGCCTAAAGATATATAGTTGGAAGTTGATAGTTTTTAGCTGGAATTGAAGTCATTGGTATGTATGATGGAACCTAGGGAGAAAGTAAAAAAAAGAAAAAAAGATGGCTGAGGAAAGAATCCTTCAGACCAATTATGTTTAAGAGACAGGCCACGCAGTAGGATAAACCAATGAAAAAGTGGTAAAGTAACAATCTAGAGAGAGAAGAAAGAATTATGTTTCAGAAATAAATACAGAGATTCTAGAGGCAGTGAGAGTTGAGCGTGCCAGGAGATCAACCAGCATGAAGGTGAAGGGGTTACGGCACTGGGGAGGGGGGATGTGGAAATGGTATTGATAATACACAACCGGAAAAGAGTGAAGGTTCGCATAAAAACCCATACTGTGCCTAAAATAATAGTCCTTCTTAAAGAATACTTTATTACTCTACCATTGAGCCTCAAGCAAGTGTGAATAGAGTTATGATCGGACCAAATCTCGAAGACTTTCTTAAGAGAAGTGAAATCATTTCTTAAAGAGTCTTGTAGCCAAGAAATAGGGGACAAAAAAGTGATTTAAACAAAACTTATTCATACAATCCCCTGCCCAGGGGATTTTCAACTTCATGAAACCTTTTATTATCTTTAAAACATCATTTAAATTATATATATGATAAATGACGATAGAGAAGATTTAATAGCAATGAATAGACACTGGTTCCCTGTTGGGAAATGGGGAAGAACATCAGAATTGAAGCAACATCAAAAAAATAGTAAAACGTACAAATTATGGCCTGAAGATGGTACACAAACAACACATTTAATTATTCCTTTGTAAAAAGGAAGTCTCTCTTATGTGGTGGAACTTAAATTGTTTGCTTCCTGGCATAGTCCTTGATAGGTCATAGAAAAAATGCCATATTAAGGTGAAGCAGAGAAGGGAAGCTTCAAAAGCAAAATTAAACATAGGGACAAATGTACCTATTTCCATAAAATTTCCCTCTATAAGAATAACCGCATGAGCCCTGCACACTTCTGGATCCCACCTGGTTGAATGACCCAGCTCCATCACTTGAGCTCCCTGAACACCCCACGCATGTTGACGCTCTTGAGAAGGTACTGCACACGGTACCCATATTTGGTTGCTTTCCATTTTGGTTTTAGCTTTTTCCAAAATTGATAAAGAAAAAAAGAAGAAATTATTATCAGCCAATTTCAGAAATTTCACGCAAAATATTTATAGGCATCTTCTAAAGTTCTTTAATGAACTGTGGTGCTACTAAACCCTCAGTCAGGGTACTGTTTTGGTACTAACCTAAAATTTCAGACAGGAATTTCACAGCAGCTCAAAGCCACTTCAATTATTCAGCCAACCTTTAGAGCGCGATCACTGTACTCTGTCTAGCTAACCTGTGCCACCTTGGGTAAGCTTTCTATCCACCCTGTGGATGCCAGTATTCCCTGGGGGCTCTGGGCTCTGGTCTTTTTTTTTTAATCTCTTTGCCAACTCACCATGGGAAGTGCTGTCCACTCCGATGACTCTAAGTACCATCCAAAAGGTGGTGGCTTCCAAGTCAGGGTACTGAAATGAATTTTTTAGGCTATTCATTGCATAAACAGCAAGTGAAACATTCATTGAAAAGCATTCTGAGATGAACGAACATATTGATATGCTTATTATTAGTCTGTTAAAAAAAATCAAAACTAAAATACCAAGCTTGGAACCCTCAAGAGACAAACTAATGCTTAATAAGAAGAGTTATTAAAAGCTAAACAGTGCACGGGGCCAACGTGAGGGAAGTTCCTACCTCGGAGCGCTGAGTACAGAAACCCCACTTAGGTTTGTTGCCTTCCTTTGTCATCTGAATTCACTATTAATGCAAGTCGGATTGAGGAAAGAAGTTTCTTCTTATGCTATTATGTCATATTTCTAAACATAAACTTTTAGTTAAAGTAAAATATCTATACACCAACAAAGTGCACAGATCATATGTGCACATCTCAAATGAGTTTTTGTTTTCACAAAATGAATACCTGTGGACACAGCACTCAGATTTTTTTTAAAAACCACCAGATTTTTAAAAAAACCACCAGATTTTTAAAAAAAATCACCAAGAAACTTAGAAACCACCTCATGCCTCTTCCATTTCTTACTCATCTTCCCTCCACCCAAGCGTAACCAATATCCTGACCTCTAACACCATAAATTAGTTTTGCAAGTTTTTGAACTTTCTACAAATGTAATCACACAGCATGGATGTTTCTAGAGACCACTTAGACATTATGGATAGTTGACTAGTATACAGAAAAGTGTTCTATGTCTGCTAGTAGACTAGGTGTTGTCAAGGTGCCTAAGTTGATTCCCCATTTCTTTGCAAATTTGACTCTATAATGAACAACTGCCAATACCAAGTATATAGAGCCTACGGAATGCCACGGGGCTGGGAATTGGAAGCCTCTTTATGTTTTTCTCATAATTTCCCACTCTCATGGCAGTAAATCTCTGATGGTCCCTCTGCAGAAGGCCCTGAGTTTCAAAACATTTTTCCTATATGCCACTCAACAGCTACCAGATGGCACAAAGAGGCTCTGGGCTGCCGCTCGGCGCGGATTTCCACGGAGTGCCTGGGGAAGCGCTCTGTCCCATGAGGTCGAGCCCTCGGGGCGCCTCCCTCCTCTCCCTGTCGGGGTCCAGCTCATGTGGAGCATGTAAGCTGTATTTCACGCCACTAGCCTGGATTTAGTGACCTGTTTACAAAAGGCAGACTACACTTGCAGATGTGATAAAAAATAGGGAGACCAGAAGGGTGGGCAACATACGACAGGCACTGTATATAAAGCAGAGGCACAGAATCCCTTTCTAATTATAAAAACACACAAAACATGGAGTCAAACCCAAATTCCACCATTTCCACAGTGACAATCTTCTAGAACAAGAGCTAATTTAGATTTATGACCTAATGCCAGCAACAAATACTTCATTCTATCATCACCACCCCCACATTCCAACCTCTTTTTAGGGGGAACAGGTGCCATATTAGGGAATTTGGAAAACTTCATGCCATTATTTATTAGTTATATAAAACCATATACCTCATGTAAGAGATGATATAACACGGCCCGACAATTTCAGAACCAGCTACTGTGATATTCCTGGAGGAGAAAACTTCCTCCAAACCAAATGCAACTTTGAAACAATGGAGAATCAGCAGAGACAGCTAGCCATGTGCTGCTCTAGAAAACTGCCCTCTTAATTCACTTATTTTCCCACATCCTCTTTGGTAGGGTTTTCTTCAGCGTTTCTCTCGGGAATTTTGAACCCACAATTCCCTTTGCTTTTCTTTGAAAAACCCCTTCCTTCAATAGGAATCCTGCTTATTACAAGTTAATATTAGATTACTCAAGGCAAGAGAGAATTGTGTGAGTCTGTAAATAAACACATCATTAAGGAGTAATGCATGGAAACAATCCCCATGGCTGAATAAAAGGCCAATTTTGAGAGAGAAAAAAATGCCTTGACTCCACAAATACTCTGCTCTGATCAAATTCCCCTCCTATCAGGTTATAACTGCTTAATTCTCAGAGAAACAAGATGATAGAATTAATAGGAGAAAATAGCATAATCAGAAACAGTGGGACACGAAGATCTGTCTGGGTTAGGACTGACCTATTTGGGCCACCAGCCACCCGCTCTTCTGTTAATGAGCTGGAAACAGGAAGCGATATTCCTCAGACAACTACCAGACTTAATATTTAACCTTTAAATTCCCCTCTTTAAGGAAAATGCCTCTCACCCCAGGTGGAAGGATGGAAGGAGAGAAGGACAGGGCCAGGGAAAGAGACACAGGAGAAAAGAGGCGCAAGACTGACCTTTAGGTTGGAGTCAGGAGGTCAGTCCTGGGTGAAGCAGGAAGTGGAAGCAAGAGCAGCAGAGCGCGGCCTGTTCCTGTCCTTGCCACAAAGGCAATGGCCCAGGAAGGCCGCATGGGGGAGCGCCACAGTGCCAAGTCCCTTTCATCTCTGTAGAGTTCTCTTGGTCCCCACAGAGCAGACAGTCAGCAGGACAGGGAGAGGAGGCAAGAGCAGACATAGAGGCGACGACGAAGAGGCCCAGGGGTTTGAGAAGGCTCAAGGGAGGGGGCCGAGTGCCGGGGTCAAGAGGAGCGAGGGAAGCCACAGGGGGGGAAATCGAATTCCGCTCACGCAGGTGCTAGGATTTGGGCCCCACTCCTCACACATCTTACTTTTCAAAGCATGCTCAGGATATCCTAGGGCCAAAGTCAAGAGCAAGAACTTGGAAGTGAAAGTACTCATATCATCTGAGGAAACATCAACAGTGAGAAAGAACTTGTCATGGACCTGGCTCGAGTGATCAGGGTACAAAGTTCTCTATCTTCCCAGGGAAGCAAACTGGAGGTGCAAGCCGAAGCAGATACTGATTTTAGAATTATCTTCTTGCTTCCTTCCACAGCCTGCTTCCAGATAGCCTGCTAATAAGCAGAAAAGGCTGGAAGAGACAGGCAAGAAAGGAGTGGGAGAAGCAGGGAACTGCATTATCCACAAATAAATCAGTCCCTGAATATTTGGGAGTTGGGTGTGTGGGCGATGAGTGACAGAGAACGAAATCCTGAAATTATTTTCTTCCTCCAACACTGTTCAACCACCATCCTAAATCCCTAAGGACCAACAGGAATTTGTCGAGTCCCTTTGCAACACTGCTGCGATGGAGAAGGGAGCAGAGACCCACTCAACTTCAACTTGTACCGGTTTGCTAGAGCTGACTAAAGGCCGCTGTCCCCCGCAAAGGTTGATCTGCACAGAAGGCAGGAGTGAAACGCCCACTGTCCTTTCCGATCTCCCACAATGTTGGTGAAAGTGAGAAATTTGACAGTGGGCTAGATGGATGAGCCTGAAGAACTCGATTTCTCATCCCCTCCCACCCCCACCCCTGGAACTCCCTTTCTCCTGAAGAGAAAGGCTATTTGTACAAAAGGGATGGAAACTAGAAATGAAAATGCCTTGCTTTGCTTCCTGTCATTCTCAGCCCGAGAATAAATCCCTCCTAAGCTAAGCAGGGTGTCTGCCAAGACTGTCAATCAAGGGCTCAACGACTTGCAAGATTTTTCTGCGTCCCTTGACTTACACACGCAGGCCACGTCAACGTCAACAGGAGCTCCATGTGCGTCCTGCAGATCCTGAGGTGGTGATGTTTTCTCCAGTTTCAACCACAGTGGCCTATCGGGGAGGACTTTTCTCTAGCCTTTTAAAGAAGCTGGGACAAACCCAAGAGGCAAGGGCTCTCCACTCTTCCCCAGACCTCCACTCAGTGTTGGTAAAGTCCAATTACGTTGCAAGTCCAACTACAGGACCAGGGCAAGGCACAGGAATGAAGATGCTGGACTGCCAGCATTCAAGAGGAATTAACTACTGTTCATTGGGCCCTTATTGTATGCCAGTGCCTTCTCTAAAATTCCTAACAATTCAGTGGGAGACTTGTCCATGTATTAGGCTTGTAACAATAATAAAAATATTTTTCTATAACAAAATTACACAAAGGGTTCTAAGAGCACAGAGAAGGCATGCAGCACTCTGCAGAGGCAGTGCCATGGAGTGATTCAAAAAGAAGGTACTGCTGTGTGTTGAAGGGTGAAGGGTTGCTGTGAGGGGCCCTCGAGACAGCCTGAGGTGGAACCCTGGCTCCCCTCCCCACTATGTGACCATGGGCAGGTTCATTAACTTCACCAGGACTCAGTTTTTCTTTTGTTTTTTGGTGAGGAAGATTGGCCTTGAGCTAACATCTGTTGCCAATCTTTCTCTATTTTGTATGTGGGATGCCACCACAGCATGGCTTGATGAGCGGTGTGCAGGTCTGCACCTGGGACCTGAACTGATGAACCCCAGGCTGCTGAAGCAGAGCACGTGAACTTAACCACTACACCACCAGGCCGGCCCCAGGACTCGGTTTCTTGCCTATAAAATAGGAATCGTAGTGAGGATTAAACAAAGCATTCAACAGAGTGCCCAGCACTTGGTTAGCTGTTCTCATCAGCATCAGGCCAGGCACAGAGGCATTAAGGAAACCATTTCCAGATAAAATTAAAGAACGTGACTCTTCTCATTTATAGCCATTCCATTAGTGAATCGGGACAAGGGACTTGTGGCTAATTTCTAAGCTAGGAAACAGATGTCTGTTTGGAATAAATAACATTCAACGAGCTCCTAAAAATGACAGTATGAGAACCATCTTTTAATGGTTAGGCGAGTGTCTGCTCAACACACCACAGGGGCTTTAATAAACGCTAACTGGTGATGATCGCTCAGCCCCCAGAACAGTTCATCAACAGGAAGTGCCAAAAATCAAGCCTATAAACATTTTACAGGTTGATGGCACAAAGGAGTTGCTCTTAACCTATAGAACTCAGTTTTCTCTTCCCTGTTTCTCATGGACTCAGTTTTGTAAGGGAAAAAGTGGATGTGAACAGGTTTTTATATGGAAATGCTAATAGGCTGCGTAGGATCCTGGAACTGTCCTATTCATTTTAACCCCTGGAAATCTGATCTGTACTGACTTTAAAAAAAGAGAAGGGAGCAGTCAAATAAGCTTAATCTTTTCAAATAATTAAGATTTTATCTATGCTAGCACAGCCTCTCCGGTTCCACTTGGTTTGGCACTTAGCTCTGCATTTAAAACCTCCCTAACACAGCACGCTCACACCATCCTCACCGTCATTATCTCGTGGTTGCAGGGCCAGCTGACAGGTCCCCAGGCAGCTTTTCACGGCCATGCCCTGCTTTCCAGCCTGATCCCTGCAGGAAGCAGCCTCCGCAGCTGCCAGCGTTTATTTACACACATTCCTGCCGCAAATTGAATTAATGAGCGTAATTTAACTCAGGCGATGTCTTCCCTGGCTCTCCTTCCTCTCTGCCCCCTGGCCAGCCCGCTTTCTCCCTTGCAGCCTCCCGTGGAGATCTTACTGGAATGGACTGAGGCACTCTGGCAGCATGGATGTGACTCAGGGCTTCTCCACCTTCAACATCCTGTGAGCCACCGGGGCTCCGGTTAAAATGCAGATTCTAGTCCAGGAGCCAGCTCCGGGTTGGGGCCTGAGATGCAGCATTCTAACAAGCCCGCTCTCTGGTGATGCCAGGCTGCCCAGCTGGGGGCCACACTTTGAGAGGCAGGGATTTACTGAAGAACTCTCCTGCATTGAACATAATAAGCAATGCCCCTAATGTGTAACCAGAAGGCAAATGTTAACTTCTGATCTCTCGGATCAATCTGATGTAAAGTAAGGTTTATCAGAAGCATATCCACAGGGGAGCTGTTCACCTTGTCTACTTCTTCCATGCGTGCATAAAGAACCACAGAATGAGTCAAACCACAAGTCCTATTAACCCCTAAACACGGTCCTACACAAATTCCAAAGCCTAGGAGCTAACGAAAGTGTGGAATAGGAAAGCTGGGACCCTTAGCTTTTACATAAAAAGAAAAGTAACCCCACATAAGAAACTTCAGCGTGGATGTGGTGAGGCAGGAGGTCTGTTTATTGCATTGGGCAGACGAGTGAGGAATTTCCTGCATGCTATGCCAAAGTCAGAGTGCAGGGAACTTTCTCTGAAGTCTGTGAAATGAAACCAGCAGCTCTCCAGTGTATTCACACATTGTATACCTGCACTAGTTATCCCTGGCAGAAATCCTTACAAATTCTACCAAGTGTGGAAAAGGATTAAAAAGGGGAGCAGGGAGAGAAACATTCCCCTTACAACAAAAGAAAGTAAATTAATACGCTTGAAAACCAGTGTCAATGTGTTAAATTTTGTTCTTCCTGGATACAAATACATGTAATACCTCTAGCAATAAATATCTTTAACCTTGGACCCAGAACTGTTTCCCCAGGTCCACACAAACTCAGTATTTGGCTGCTTCAGTAGAGAAAGGCCTTCATGTTGAATTTTGCACAGAAAAGTAGATTTGGGGAATTTTTTTTGAGGAAAGATTGAATTTATCATGAAACATATTTCTTCAAGAAACCGGTAAAATGAACCACCTTTTTACCCAAACCACAAAGACTGCAAATTCCTTTGCTAGAAAAGTTGGCTGCTTCTGTTGAAAAGATTAACTAATGCTGGATAGCTTTTGGGGGCCTGCAGGCATGGACGAGACGGCGTTTTCCATGTAGGGGACAGAACTATAGTAGACCCGGGAGAGGAAAAATGGTAGCTATCAACGCCATCTCCTTATTGTAAAGGTTCTTCCAGCAGATTTACATGAATTGATCTAAATGTGTTCTAGAAAGATCCTCACAATGCCTAAATTCTGCTGCAAAAACAAAATTCATCTCAAATGTTTCATTATACCACTTAAGGCCTGACTGTAACGATTATGGACAGGGAGCAACTTTCCTTGGTTTTAGTAACTGATTTGCTAGAGCTGAAACTGCCACACTGTTTTAATTAACACAATGAAATAATGCTAATCACATTTTTTTCTCTTCTCCTTTTTTGGTTGCTCCTGACGTGACAGTATCCTGAGAAAACACAGAAATTACACTTTTTAATCTGGTGGAATGTTTAACTACTTCACATGAGCAAGTTTGCCAACCCTCTATGGATTAGCTAGTGGATTTTTCTTAAACATAAATAAAAGGAAAATTGTCATTTGAATTGCCATAGACATTGACAAGTCACAGATAATTACAGGTCTATACATCATTACTTTCCGATTTTAGGATTATCTGATATCTGATATCTGATATCTGATTATCCACCACAGTTCGTCTACCCCAAATAGCCCACCCCCTGGACAGGCCCCTGCCCCTGGGCTTCTTCCAGGATGCCACCTCTTCTTTACCACCTACCTTCTTTTAGGCGTACCATGCTCATCTGCCTTTCCCCAAGCTCCAGTCCTTACATGGATGACTTTTGCTTTGTCTATGCTCATTACTGAATATGATACTTTTTAACTGTACTTCTTAAACTTATTCCAATTATCTGTTAAGTTAGGCAAATTTGTCTTCTCATTGAGAGCTGTTCGAGAAAAGGTCTGAGATTCGCCTCCACGCTCCTTCTCCCTATGGAAGCCCAATGGAAAACATGTTCTTTCCTCCTGTTTTTTACAGGAGAATGTGGACATTGCCAAGATCTTTCTAAAACACATTTGGGTCACTTCATAATAAACCTGCTAGAAGAACTGTCGCAGAAAGGAAACAGCTGGGGCGTGGCAGGAGACCTGGGCTTGTCCCTCAGATGCTCCTGCTGCACTCTGGGTGCTTCAAGGATTATTTCACAGTGGCGGAGTCCAAAGCCCATCACCAGCAGGGGCACACAGTCAGTGGCACCAGTGCCAGGTCCTGTCCCGACCACATGGTCCCGAGGTAGCCTCCATGGCTCCTACCAGGTTTCTGAGACTGCTTCTTAAGCCTTTCCGCACATTCTGTGGGCTGCATCATCACCTTCGACATATTCTTTCTCTGTTTATTAAGTCAAAGTCCGTTTTTTTTTTTTTTTAATTCATTGCAATGAGGAACCCTGACTGGTATAATTAATAAAGAGAAGTTTAGTATGTTTGGGTTATAGCTCCCAAATGGCAAGACCAAGTGCCAACAGAGCAGCCTGCTCTTCCTCAGGAGCCTTAATTTAGTGCCACCAATTGAGATATTTTCCTGGGTACTCAGTAAAAAATTTCTAAAAAAGGGACATTAGCAGGGAACAAGAGTTTAAGATACTGTTTCATGGAGATAAGCCAGAATAATAGACAATATCCAGAGTCCTGACTCTTTGAGTTTACTTCAAGTCTTGTCTTCAGTGCCAAATGCTCTCTCCTCTTCTGCCATTTCAACATGTCCTATAGACCAAGTATGTGTGCAGACCATTTGTGTCCTCCGGGAGCAAATCACATAAGATGTCTGACGTGAGACTGGCGGTGTAATGCTATAAATGCTATAACAAACATACAAACAACACGGGCACCCAGGGGAAAATTAATGACGTCAGGTAGGTCTCTGATGTGTTGCGTGACGCTCTGGTGATGAGGGACAGAGGCGGAAGGTAGCTTAAAGGTTTAAGCATGTGTGACTGGGGAGGGTGATGATGCCACTGGACAGAGAGGGAACATGAGAGAATGCGTTAGGGTGACAGGAAGGCAATAAAGAGTTGTGCTTTAGATATTTCAGAGTCGAAGGCCTGGCCCCATGGCTTAGTGTTTCAAGTTCCACGTGCTCCACTTTGGTGGCCCAGGTTCGCAGGTTTGGATCCCAGGCGTGGACCTATTCCTCTCACCAGCCATGCTGTGATGCTGTCCCAAATACAAAAAAATAGAAGAAGACTGGCACAGATGTTAGCTCAGGGCTAATCTTCCTCAAGCAAAAAGGAGGATTGGCAATGGATGTTAGGTCAGGGCGAATCTTCCTCACCAAGAAAAAAAGGTGTTTCAGAATCTAGGATCCTGGGAAGCCAAGCATGTGGATGACATAGAATTATTCAAAATTATTTAGATTCACCATATAGTTACTATAATATAAGATTATTCATTAGTTCTGACACAAATTTTATAGTAAATAACAAGTAACCCAGCATGTCTGAGGGAGCTTGATTGGCAGCTCATTTGGTTTATATTCCGGCCCTCCCCGCCCTCCTCAGTCAGCCATTCCTTAACACTTATTCAGTTGTCTTCTATATGCAGTTGAGTATGCTGTCCTCGAGAAGTTTTCTAGCTAAAGGCAGTAACTGAAAACTCATTTTTCTCCAATGCTGAGTGGAATTGAGTGCTTTGAAAGTAACCTTCTGCTTACAATCTACTTACCAATTTTGTTATTTTCTTAGGCAATCTTCTAAGATTGACATACATATTTCAGGTCTTGAGGGCTCTCTCTCTGGGTACAATAGAGGCTCTGTTAGGAAGCCACCAGAAAAAGAGCATTTTCCCGTTGTCAGCAATAGCATGTAAAAAGTAATGCCCTTAATGAACAAAGTACTTTCCAAGCCATGTCTGAAGGGTCGGGGGGCTTATCAAACGGCTTCAGAATTCATGGTGATAGTGCTTTTGGTAGTAAACAGCTTGAGAGGGCTCTTTGGCAAAACTGTGATCAATAAACTAAAATTTAAACTTAAGCCAGTATGTGGTGACCCTATGAACGAGTGCTGTCCACAGTGTCCCATCCTAACAGCCCTGCTCAGCTCCTGTAGACTCAGGCCTGTGGCTTCCTGTATGGAGTCAATCCATCTCATACTTGCTCTTCCTCTTTTCCTGCTGCCTCCTACTCTTCCCAGCATTATTGTCTTTTCCAAAGAATCTGCCTTCTCATGATGCGCCCAAAGTAGGCAGTCTCAGTTTTATCATTTCTGCCACCAGTGATAGATAGCTCAGGCTTAATTTGCTCTGGGACCCACTTGTCGTCTTCCTGGCAGTCCAGGCTATCTGTAGGGCTCTCCTGCAAAACTCTGTCTCAAATGGATCCATTTTTTTTCCTGTCAGCCTTCTCCACTGGCCAGCTTTTCCACCTGCATACAGTAATTGGGAATTCAAGGGTGTGAACAATCCTGACCTTAGTCGCTAGTGACACTTCTTAGACTTGATGACCTTTCCTAATTCTCTCATTGCTGCTCGAGTCTCAGTCTTCTCTTGATTTCTGGGCTGCGGTCTCCATTTAAACTGATGACTGAACCAAGGTAAACAAAATCTTCAAGGATTTCAGCGTCTTCATTGTCGATGTTAAAGTGGTAGCTCTTCTGTAGTCAGGATCTCTGTCTTCCTGATGGTCAAATGCTGTCCTGCCACTGCAGGGGTATACACAAGTGTAGAAAGGGACTTGCTCTAAGAAACATGAGAGGAGATGTTCAGGAGAAACTACCACTGAATGGGGGCTAGAGTTAGAGGGAAGAGCAAGGGTCGAAATGACAGAGGACATCAAAAGAAAAACAATCAAGAACTAGCTTTAAAGAAGGCAAAATATATATAAAACTAATGAATATAAACAACTCTCTGTGAAACAGAAAGTAAAATGACGTAGAGAATTCACAAACAATATAGCTTCAAACACATCACTTTATTAGTCAGATGTTCAATGTTTACAGTTTTGAGTTCTGGAAGCTCGCTTCACCCTATTAGAAATTTAGAGGATAAAGAGTTGGGCTCTGTAGACCACTTGGACTCAAACCATAACTTTCTAGAATGATAACTCCCAAGCTCGGCAGTTACATATGTGATATTGAGAAATGAAGGAGTAATTACTTTTATTTAAAAAAAAAAGGTTTAGGGGCCAGCCCCATGGCCAAGTGGTCAAAGTTTTGCATGCTCCACTTTGGAGTTTGCAGGTTCAGACCCCAGGAGTGGATCTACTCCACTCATCAGCCATGCATGCTCCCACATACAAAGTAGAGGAAGATTGGCATGGGTGTTAGCTCAGGGATAATCTTCCTCAAGCCAAAAAAAAAAAAAAAAACAGGAGGATTGGCAACAGATGTTAGCTCAGGGTGAATCTTCCTCACTCACACCCACACACACACCACACAAAGAAAAACGGGTTTTTTTGGAGAAAGTGGTTCTAAAACGACATCTAGTAGGCTGCAATCTATCACTAAGACCCATGTCAGAAGAACTTCATAAAAGGCTTGAACGAAATCCACACGCGTGCTGTGGATGAGAATATTACCTTTATTAAGTTATTCCACTAAGTTTGAACCATTGAAAATATTGAAAAAAAAAATGATCAGTTTTTCTTTTAACAAAATTAACAAATCCCCAAGTAGACAACTTTGTTAACTATCTAAAGTTGCTTCTAGATTTCATATTTCCTGTTCAAAACAAACAATTCTGGCATAATAAGCTATTTTCTGAAATCATCTTGGATTTTTATAATTTCACTTAGAATCAATGTCTATATTACTGAAAATTACTATAATGCCCTAATCAATATTTAATTCTCTTTGAATGGTAGATGGATTCAATTTATTTATTTATTTTTTACAGCCCAGACAAGAGCTATTTTTTTAAGATTCATTTTAAATGATTTAGTAGTCAGAAAGGTTAACAAAAAATAACACTCACATGCCCTCTATTTCCTTTTGTTTCTAAGAATTACTTTTCCCACATTAATCATAAAAAGGTAAAATTCTGACTTATTATATTACAGGACCTTTATTCACGGTTAATCTTATTCTTTCTTGATGTCTCATCTAGGAAAATTTCTTGACAGCCCTATAATTTCCTTCAGTGACATTTACAAACCCTCTCCTTTCAGGTTTCATTGCTCCACCTGGCCTTCTCCATCACACTAAGACTTCTTGTCCTTCCGACATCAATCACTTTTCCCTCTGTCTTTCTCTTTTTCCCACCTCTGCTTCTTCTAGTTTTTCTGGGCATAGATCACTTTACCTGCTGCTTTTCTTTCCTTTAATTAAGATGCTGTGTTGGGAACAGACAAGTTTCAAATCTTAACCTTTTTCTTTTCTTGTAATATCACTTTACTTGACACTAAAATTCTATGCCCCACCTTGGCTCTTGGCGCCTGATCCACCCACGCGTTAAGCCTCTTCCAAGGCAATCCATGAGCCTGGAATGCTCCACCACCTGATCGACTAAGGAACAATCCCCCAGAGAAGGTCCATTTCTCCCACGAAATCAACTCAGATTTATCAGAGGCCAGCTGCCGACTACACTCTACCTGAGCTTGACATTTTCTTGTCCAAAACCTCCTCTCCAGCTCTGTGCTCATTTATTAATCCAAAACACCAATCCCTTCAACATAATAATGAAAATGTTGTCCAATGATGTTTAGGGAACCTACATTTCTGCCAGACTAATCTTCATCAGTTTTATCTCCCATAATAAAACCACTGGATAATGATTAGCTTAGTACTTCTTCAAATTAGGTACTCAAAAATCTGTCTTCATTTCATTTTTGCCTTTTCTTTAATATCAGTTCCAAAACATTTTCCATGAAGTAATTAAACCTTATTACTCGTCTTTTACAAATACCAATATCAATGAATATTATCCCACAAATATCACTCATGTCGCTAAAATAGTTTGCCTAAAATCGTGACTGGAAAAGTTCCAAAAAAAATTTAACTGGAAATCATTCTTTGGTGGGAAAACATGCATGGTGTGTGCTGCTGGTTTCTTGAGTATACCTAAGAAAAATGCTAAATTAATTAATCTATCAATCACTTACTATGTGTAGATCCTATGGTAGGCTATTTCCAATTATTTGAATATTTGGCGTCTGCTTTTGTTACCAATTCAGCAAACAAATATTAAGCACCTATTTGCACAAAGCCAACTACATTCCCCAACTCTACATGAGGGGTGTTTAATTTAATTCATTCATTTATTTAAATATTTATCGAGGAGTTCTCGTCAAGATGGCGCTGTGAGCAGACGTTGAACTTGCCTCCTCCCACGAACACAACCAGGTTACAACAATTTTAGGAAGAATCACCCTGGATTGAAAACTGAAAACTGGATAAAAAGAACCCCCACAACAAGGGACAGTCCTGACGAAAGCAGAAGAGGCAGTAACTCCAGCCAGAGAGGAAAAAAGCCACCTTTGGGAGCAGCGGAGCTTCTCAGCTGGCCAGGCAGGAGCCAACCTAAGGTACGAGCCCTCCCTGAAGGAGTGAGGTCTGGAGCAGGGGCAATACTGCTATAACCATCCTTCGGACTCAGCCCAACTGAGAGGAGGGTCTTACTGTCTGGCTTTGCTGACTATTAACTGCAGCGAGGACACCCCAGAAAAGCTATCGGCCGAAAGCCGAAAAGATCTGGGTCTTAAAGGGCCCACGCACAAACTCATTCATTGCAGCAACCTAAAATCACCAGAAAGAAGGCCGACTGTCCTTTGGTGAAACAAGACTCACCTGGTGGGCTCTGGGGGCATCTTGAGATGTGAGAGGAGGATCCTCTCCTGAGACTGAGACATTGGTGGGGGCCGTTGTTCTGAGCTGGTCCAGGAGTGCTGATACGGACACCAGTGGGGGCCACTGAGGTGCATCCCTTGGGCTGTTAGCCCAGGGGTCTGCCACACCCACTAGAGCACAGATTTAATCCAGTTCAGCCAGGGCAGGCAACCGCCCTAGGGACTGGCCCCACCTAACAGCAAGCCCTCAGGCTACTTTTCAGCCTGCATTGACTGAGTACCTTGATACTCTACAGGCAGGCAAAGTTGTCTGCCTCTGTGGGGCAGGGCTGGTGTGAGGACCAGGTGAACTGTGGGGGGGGCACTGGGGCAGAGGTGGGGGCCTCAGCAGTGTGGCATTGGGGTATGCTGCAGGGGTTGAGAAGTGTGCATGGACCAGGACTGTGCTGACAGTGTATGTGGTCCAGAGTGGGGTGAGGCTTATGAGTGGCAGAAGACTTGTGTTTCACAAACAGCTATAAAAAGGATCAGCCTCACCTTCCAAAGCCTGAAACAACTGAGTGCCTCCATGCCAAGGGCTAGCCCCACTCAGCTACACTCCTAAGAGAACTGACATCAGCCTTGTTGGCCTCAGGCCTATCACAACTGTACGCCCCTGAGCCTAGCAACCAGCTACACTGGGTACCAACCCAATTAAGAGGACAATTGCAATAAGAGTGTGCTAATAGACTTTGTAGCCAACAGTGCTGAGGCCCCTCTAAACCAGATTTACAAACAGCTTGCCAGGGAAGGAAAGATCAGACTCCCTGGGGACCTGCAGTGGGAGCAACCCTGCCACAGCAGAACACAAGTAGCCCACAAAGGGGTCACTCCTGGATCTTCTGGTCTGGTGATGAGAGGGAAGCACACTGCTGGGCCTCATAAGGCATCTCATACATAAGGCCACTTCTCCAAGATCAGGAGACATAGCCGACTCACCTAGTACAAAGAAAATAGCACAGAGAAAGAGGCATAATGAGGAGGCAAAGGAATACTTTCCAAGCAAGGGAACACTACAAAACACCAGAAAAAGAACTAAGTGAAACAGAATCTAGCGACCTCCTTGACAAAGAATTCAAACAAAATATAATGAGGATGCTCACAGATATGCAGAGAAGAATGGATGAACACAGTGAGCACATCAGCAAAGAATTGGAAGATATAAAAAAGAACCAATCAGAAATGAAGAATACAATACTCGAGAAATTCACTAGAGGGACTCAATAGCAGAGTAGAGGAAGCAGAAGAATGGATCAGCGAGCTAGACGAAAGATTAGAGGAAATCACCCAAGCAGAACAGAAAAGAGAAAAAAGAATTAGACAGAATGAGAACAGTGTAAGGGAACTCTGGGACAATATCAAGTGTGTTAACATTCGGATTATAGGGGTCCCAGAAGGAGAAGAGAGAGACAAAGGGGCAGAAAATTTATTTGTCGAAATAATAGAGGAAAATTTTCCTCACCTGAGGAAGGAAACAGACATGCAAGTTCAGGAAGCACAGAGAGCTCCAAACAAGAGAAGCCCAAAGAGGCCCACACCAAGACATATTATAATCAAAATGTCTAAAATTAAAGACAAAAAATCCTAAAAGCAGCAAGAGAAAGGCCACAAGTGACATATAAAGGGAAGCCCATCAGGCTGTCAGCGGACTTCTCAGTCGAGACCCTACAGGCGAGAAGAGAATGGCATGACATATTTGAAGTGCTAAAAGGAAAAAACCTAAACCAAGACTACTCTATCCATCAAGGCTGTCATTCAGAATGGAAGGAGAGATAAAGAGCTTCCCAGACAAGCAAAAATTAAAGGAGTTTATCACCAAGAAACCAGTTCTACAAGAAATGCTGAAGGGACTTATTTAAGTGGGAAAGCAATGACCACAAATAGAGATAAAAGAAAAAAATTATCAAAAAAACCCAAAACAACAACAAGAAAAAACAGGCAATAAAATGACTTGTAAGCTAAAAGTATAGTAAAGGCAGCAGATCAACTACCTGTGAAGGTAATATGAAGGTTAAAAGACAAATGTATTAAAATTACCTGTTTCAGTGATAAGAGGGTAATGGATATACACACACTAAACAAAACACTATATATGATGTGAAAAACATATAATGTGGGAGGAGGGAAGTGAAAAAGTAGAGCTTTTAGAAAGAGGTCAATAGACTGTTATATGCATAGTATATTAAATAGGATCCGCATGGTAACCACAAACCAGAAACCTATAACAAGCAGGAAAAAAAGTAAGACAAAAGAAATCAAACATCTTACTAAAGATAGCCATCAAACCACAAGTGAAGAGAGCAAGAGAAAAAGAAAGGAACTGAGAAGAACTACTAAAACACCCCCAAAAAGGAAAAAGTGACAAAATGGCAATAAATACATATTTATCAATAGCTACTTTAAATGTCAACGGACTAAATGCTCCAATCAAATACCATAGGGTGGCCAAGTGGATAAAAAAAACAAGACCCATGTATATGCTGCATACAAGAGACACACTTCAGACCTACAGACACTCACAAACTGAAAGTGAAAAGATGGAAAAAGATATTCCATGCAAATGGCAAAGAAAAGAAAGCGGGGGTAGCAATACTTATATCAGACAAAATAGATTTTAAATCAAAAACTGTAATAAGAGACAAAGACGGGCACTACATAATGATAAAGGGAACAATCCAACAAGAAAATATAACACTTGTAAATAGCTATGCACCCAACATAGGAGCACCTAAATATATAAAGCAATTATTAACAGACATAAGAGGAGAAATAGACAGTAACACAATAATAGTAGGGGACATTAACACTCCACTTACACCAATGGATAGATCATCCAAACAGAAGATCAATAAGAAAACACTTGCCTTAAAGGACACATTAGACCAGATGGACTTAGTAGATATGTACAGAACATTCCATCCAAAAACCACAGAATACACATTCTTTTCAAACGCCCATGGAACATTCTCCAGGACTGATCACATATTAGGCCACAAAACAAGTCTCAATAAATTTAAGAAGATCAAAATAATACCATGCATCTTTTCTGACCACAAAGGTATGAAACTGGAAATCAACTACAGAAAGAAAACCAGAAAAGCCATAAAAATGTGGAGATTGAACAAAATGCTACTGAACAATGATTGGGTCAATGAAGAAATCAAAGAAGAAATAAAAAAATTCCTGGAGACAAATGAAAATGAAAACATGACATGCCAAAATCTGTGGGATACAGCAAAAGCGGTTCTAGAAGGGAAGTTTATAGCAATTCAGGCCTTCCTCAACAAAGAAGAGAAATCCCAAATAGACAATCTAAAAGTGCACCTAAAGGTACTGGAAAAAGAACAACAAAGAAAGCCCAAAATCAGCAGAAGGAAGGAAATAATAAAAATCAGAGCAGAAATAAACGAAATAGAGACTAAAAAAACAATAGAAAAAATTAATGAAACCAAGAGCTGGTTCTTCGAAAAGATAAACAAAATTGACAAACTCTTAGCTAGACTCACCAAGAAAAAAAGAGAGAAGGCTCAAATAAATAAAATCAGAAATGAAAGAGGAGAGATTGCAAAGGACATCTCAGAAATACAAAAGATAAGAGAATACTATGAAAAGCTATAAGCCAACAAATTGGATAATCTAGAGGAAATGGATAAATTCATAGAAACATACAACCTTCCAAAACTGGACCAAGAAGATATAGAAAATTTGAATAGACAGATCACCAGTAAGGAGATCGAAACAGCAATTAAAAACCTCCCAAAAAATAAAAGTCCAGGACCAGATGGCTTCCCTGGTGAATTCTACCAAACATTCAAAGAAGACCTAATACTTATCCTTCTCAAACTCTTCCAAAAAATTGAAGAGGAGGGGAGGCTTCCTAACTCCTTCTATGAAGCAAACATTATCCTGATACCAAAACCAGACAAGGACAACCCAAAAAAAGAAAATTACAGGCCAATATCACTGATGAACATCGATGCAAAAATCCTCAACAAAATACTAGCAAATCAAATACAACAATACATTAAAAAGATCATACATCATGATCAACTGGGTTTCATTCCGGGGATGCAGGGATGGTTCAACATCTGCAAATCTATCAACGTGATACACCACATTAACGAAATGAAGAATAAAAATCACATGATCATCTCAATAGACGCAGAGAAAGCATTTGACAAGATACAGCATTCATTTATGATAAAAACTCTAAATAAAATGCGTATAGAAGGAAAATACCTTAACATAATAAAGGCCATATATGACAAACCCACAGCAAATATCATTCTCAATGGAGAAAAACTGAAAGCTATCCCTCTAAGAACAGAAACCAGACAAGGATGCCCACTGGCAGCACTCTTATTTAACATAGTATTGGAAGTCCTAGGCAGAGCTATCAGGCAAGAAAAAGAAATAAAAGGGATCCACATCGGAAAAGAAGAAGTGAAACTGTCACTCTTTGCAGATGACATTATTTTATATCTAGAAAACCCTAAAGAGTCCACTAAAAAACTTTTAGAAATAATAAAGGAACATAGTCAAGTTGCGGGATACAAAATCAATGTACAAACATCGGTTGCGTTTCTATACACTAACAACAAAGTAGCAGAAAGAGAAATTAAGAATACAATCCCATTTATAATTGCAACAAAAAGAATAAAATACCTAGGAATAAACTTAAGGAAAGAGGTGAAAGATCTGTACACCGAAAACTATAAGACATTGTTGAAAGAAATTGAAGAAAACACAGAAATGGAAAGATATTCCGTGCTCTTGGATTGGAAGAATTAACATTGTTAAAATATCCATACTTCCTAAAGCAATCTATAGATTCAACGCAATCCCTATCAAAGTTCCAACAACACTTTTTACAGAAATAGAACAAAGAATCCTAGAATTTATATGGAACAACAAAAGACCCCAAATAGCCAAAGGATTCCTGAGAAAAAAGAACAAAGCTGGAGGTATCACATTCCCCGATTTCAAATTACACTACAAAGCCATAGTAACCAAAACAGCATGGTACTGGCACAAAAACAGACACACAGATCAATGGAACAAAACTGAGAGCCCAGAAGTAAACCCACACGGTTATGGACAGCTAATATTTGACTAGGGAGCCAAGAGCATACGATGGAAAAAGGAGAGTCTCTTCAATAAATGGTGTTGGGAAAACTGGACAGCCACATGCAAAAGAATGAAAGTAGACCATTCCCTTACACCATGCACAAAAATCAACTCAAAATGGATTAAAGACTTGAATGTAAGACCCGAAACCATGAGACTTCTAGAAGAAAACATAGGCAGTACGCTCTATGACATTGGTCTGAGCAGCATATTTTCAAGTGCCATGTCTGACTGGGCAAGGGAAACAAAAGAAAAAATGAACAAATGGGACTACATTAAACTACAAAGCTTCTGCACAGCAAAGGAAACCATCAACAAAACGAAAAGACAACCTAACAATTGGGAGAAGATATTTGCAAACCACATATCAGATAAGGGGTTAATATCCAAAATATACAAAGAACTAATACAGCTCAACAAAAAAAATCCCGACAATCCAATTAGAAAATGGGCAAAAGACCTGAACAGAGATTTCTCCAAAGAAGATATACTGATGGCCAACAGGCATATGAAAAGATGCTCAACATCATTAGCTATCAGGGAAATGCAAATCAAAACTACAATGAGGTATCACCTCACTCCGGTCAGAATGGCTATAATTAACAAGACAGGAAACAACAAATGTCGGAGAGGGTGTGGAGAGAAGGGAACCCTTGTTCACTTCTGGTGGCAGTGCAAACTGGTGCAGCCACTATGGAAAGTAGTTTGGAGTAGCCTCAGAAAATTAAGGATAGATCTACCATACGATCCAGCAATTCCACTGCTGGGTATTTATCTAAAGAACTTGAAAACACAAAGGCATAAAGATACTTGCACCCCTATGTTCACTGCAGCATTATACACAATAGCCAAGACTTGGAAGCAACCTAGGTGCCCATCAAGGGACGAACGGATAAAGAAGATGTGGTATTTATACACAATGGAATACTACTCAGCCATAAGAAACGACGAAATCCAGCCATTTGTGACAACATGGATGGACCTTGAGGGTATTATGCTGAGTGAAATAAGTCAGAGGGAGAAAATCAAATACCGTATGATCTCACTCATAAGTAGAAGACAAAAGAGACAAAAAAAAAAATACATAGCATTGGAGATTGGACTGGTGGTTACCATTTGGGATGGAGGGAAGGGGGAGGGAAAAAGGGGTGATTAGGGTCACATGTGAGGGGATGCACTATAATTAGTGTTCGGGTGGTGAACATGATGTAATGTATACAGAATTTGAAACATGCTGTACATCCGAAAAAATTAAAATTAAAAAAATAAAATAAAATAAAAAAATAAAAGACACAGACAGTCACATTAAAAAAATAAATAAATAAATATTTATCGAATGGCAGAAAAGACGGGAAGGATATATTGAAGACCATTCACTTTCTTCATGGACCCTACAGTTTAGAGGAAGAAACTGATATTAATTATGATAACACACAAATGTAAAATTTTAAAAAACTGTGGTAAAAGACACGCAATGCAAAACTCACCATCTTAACTATTTTTCAGTGTGTACAGTCATGTGCTGCACGACAACATTTTGGTCAACAATGGACCATGTATCTGATGGTGGTCCCATAAAATTAGTACCATATCGCTTAGGCGTGTGGTAGGCTATACCATCCATGTCTGTGTGAGCACACTCTGTGATGTTCACACAAGCACGAAATTGCCTAACAACGCATTTCTCAGAACGTATCCTGTCCTTAAGCGACGTGTGACTATAGTAGTGTTAACTATATTTCACATTGTTGTGCAACAGATCTCTAAAACTCTTCCATCTTGTAAAACTGAAACTCTGTACTCATTAAACACTAACTCCTCATTCCTCCCTCCCACTAATCTCTGGCAACCCCCATTCTCCTTTCCATCTATGAATTTGACTACTCCAGGTACCGCAAATAAGCAGAATCATACAGTATTTGCCTTTCTGTGGCTGGCTTATTTCACTTAGCATAATGTCCTCAAGATTCATTCATATTGCAGCAGGTGACAGGATTTCTTTCTTTTTAAAGGCTACATAACATTCCATTGTGTGTATATACCACATTTTGTTTATCTGTTCATCTGTCAATGGACATTTAGGTCGCTTCTACCTCTTGGCTATTGTGAATACTGCTGCTATGAACAAGGCTGTGCAAACATCTTTCCAAGATCCTGCTTTCAACTCTCCCAGGTATATGATCAGAAGTGGAATTACTGGATCATATGGTAGTGCTACTTTTAATTTTTTGAGGAACCTCTATACCATTTTCCACAGTGACGCATCATTTTACATTGCTACCAACAGTGCACAAGGATTCCATTTTCCACATTTTCACCAAAACCTGTTATTTTCTGTTTTTTTTTTTTAAGTGGCCATCCTAATGGGTGTAAGGTATTATCTCTTATACAAATATAAATTTTTAATAGTGGTAAGTGCAACAAAGGAGAGGTAAATTGTGCTAAGAGTAGGAGGATTTAACCTGATCAGGGATGCAAGGAAAGACACACTCAAGAAGCGATGACTCATCTGAGGTCTGAAAACTATGTAAGCATTTCTACACAGAAGGCCGAGAACAGGGCAATCAGGAAGTGAGGTGAGTAGATGCAAATGTACTGTGCACGAGCAGCACATGTGGGGAAGTGAGAGAAGACCAACCTGGGTGAGTGAGGAGTGAGGGACAGTATGACAGGAGTAGGGACTGGGGCTTCGCAGGGCCTAATGGGGCAGGAAAATGACCTGGACCTGTATCGTGAGGGCCATGGGAAGCCAGGGCAACAACTACATCAGATTTGTGTTTTTGTTTGTTTGTTTGTTTGTTTTTTGTTTTTTTTTTTGAGGAAGATTAGCCCTCAGCTAACTACTGCCAGTCCTCCTCTTTTTGCTGAGGAAGCCTGGCTCTGAGCTAACATCCGTGCCCATCTTCCTCTAGTTTATACGTGGGATGCCTACCACAGCATGGCTGCCAAGCAGTGCCATGTCCGCACCCGGGATCCGAGCCAGCGAACCCCGGGACGCCGAGAAGCGGAACGTGCGAACTTAACCGCTGCGCCACCGGGCTGGCCCCAGATTTGTGTTTTGAAAGACTACTTTGGCTACAGTAGAGCAATGGATCCAGACAGACTGGATGCTAAGAAACTAGTCACGAGGCTACTGCACCGGTCCAGGCAAGAAATGCCACAGCACCAACTAACTGGACAGGACCAGAACTGGATGGAAAGAGACATACGTAAGAGATATTTAGGAGGTAAAAATGATAGGGCTTAGATTCAGCATAATGATGGGGGAAGGGACCTGAAACTCTAGAAGGAAAAAAGGACCAAGGTTCACACAATCTTAGGAATTAAATAATAATCCTACTTGGAAATTGCCATTTATTGAATAAATTAACCATTTTTTAGGAATAGATCAAATTTATTCTCAGTGGCATATGTTATTATTGCTCAGCTGGTTGCAGCATGACATAAACGCGACCAAAGTCCTGGGTCCTGACCTCCTCCCTCCCACACACAGCAGGAAATGGTGGAGTAATAGCCAACACTTTGGAAAAACTACTTGAAGTCAGATCCACACTTTATAAATCTTGGTTTATAAACTCTGCTTAAAGCAATTAATCAGCATAGATTAACAGCTCAGTTGTCCCCAGATTTTGTTTTTCAGGGAAAGCCTTGAGGAAGAGCCAAGACCCTTTTAATTGCAAGTGACTGAAGTCAAAGTCGGGTAGCCCACACCCTGGGTACCGGGGAGGGAGGGGGAGCGCCAAACTTCTCCCAGGCCCCAGTCTTATCTGAGGCTGGGTTTCCCACCTCTGAATCTTGCCTGCACTAAATTTAGCTTTGGACAGTGAATCTGTGTTCCAAATCTCCGGTGGTCAAGAGCTGTGCTGTCCAACCCAGAGCCCCGGCCAGATGTGGCTACGGAGTGCCTGCAGTCGGTCTAGTCTGACTGGGATGTACTGCCAGTCGAACAGCACACTGGATTTCAAAGATTTAGTGCAAAAAGTATGTAAATAAGGTCATTAATGATTTCTTTTCATGTTGATTACACGTTGAAGTGATAATATTTTGGAATATTTGGAAATCTTGGTCTACATATAGTAATAAAAGTAATTTAACCTGTTTCTTTTTACCTACTTAATGGGGCCACTGGGAAATTTAAAATTACACATGTGTCTCCCGCTATTATCTCTACTGGACGGCACTGCTCAGGACACTGGACTCCTACCATTTTGAACTGCTGGCTGCTGAGAGATAGGCGTCTCTCAGAAAAGCCTCTATCTCCTCCCATCTCTGTTCCCAGCAGTCAGGTCTACCCAAGCCTGTCTTCTTTTTCTTGGGTGGGAGAGGAGGGACAGGGACATACTGAAAGCTACAAAAAGTAGGCAAAGTCCCTTGGTCCCCCACCCCGGGAGACTCCGCGCAGGGAGAGGCCACCAGCTGCTTCTGTGCAACAGCACAATCATGGCCAGCTTTCCAGATGGGACAGGAGAGTTCTCTCTATCTTAACTTGACCCAGCCAAGTTAAGTCACACCTTCTGCGTCCGTAACTTATTCATTAGGATTCTTTTCAGAAGTAACAGAAATCCAACTTGAATTGTCTTATGCAAAAAGCCTATCAGTTTATACGTATCTGAAAGTTCAGACATGGCCCTAGCTACAGGCAGAGCTGGATCCAGGAATACTCTCAATGCCATCACGTCTCAGTTCAGCTTTCCACAGTGCTCGATTCATCCCCAGCCAGGCACCTTCTCTGTGGCAGGCCCTGGCAGCTTCAGGCTATCATCCCTATATAACAAACCTAGAAGCAAGAGAGCTTTCTCCTTCCCCTACTAGTTTCTATAAAAAAAAATCCCTGGGTGGTCTCTAAGAGTCCTGGTGTGGGTTGCCATGCCCATTCCTGAACAGTCACTGTGGTCCATAAGATGAAGATTCTGGCTGACTAGTCCTGGGTGGCAGGTCCAGACCCAGAGGTGAAGCAGAAGTAGAACCAGCATTGTTTGAAGGCAAGTTCTGAAAGAGGGGAAGGGATTTAGGGACTGGGACCAAAAAAGGAGAAACGGATGTAGGGCAGGAGACAGACGACAAGAAGACACTGCACCTGCCATGCAAAAGGCAACTTCGCTGCTGCTGAGTAGACTGGGCAGGGCCTGCCCTCACAGCATGCCCAGAGGCATCTGCACATTTAAATATGTCCTTCTTTCAGTTCCTATCCTTTATCAAAATCATGTTGCAACAATTTTAAAAAACACCTGCGAATGAAACTGCACTATAGGCAGAGACACAGGTAACCTAGCTTTCTCTTTTCTTGTCTTTACGACAGCTGGTTAATCCAGGTTCAAGAGCATACGATGTCCTCAATGGATGTTCAGCTATCTTACAATGCCGATGGCAACCACAGTAACTGAAAAGCTCACCCACTGTAAGTCCGCTTAGCATTTTAGTCTTCTTGGATACTGTCAACAATAGGTTTGCATCATGAGCTACACAAAAGAGGAAAACCTTGGCACATGCTCCACAGCACACTGTGGTTCTCTTTTCTCCCTTCTGAGTCTAACCTGCGCTGGCTCTCTTTCCTTGCACAAATCCTTTATCTTGTGGCCTTTCTCAGGCACCTCTCTACCTCTTAAACAGAACAAGCCCAAAGAACATCCATGGCTCTGGGTGGGAGAATCCAGCGATGGTCACAGACAAGGCCGCCTCTCTCTACAGAGGTCGGAGAGTAAAGCCCTGCCCGGAGCCTCAACTCCCGCGCCCAAGTACGTATTTCCACATGTTTGGAGAAAGGAAAAGTTCAAAACCACATCACACACACTCCACGGCCACTGAGTACAAATATTACAAACAAACAAAATCAGCATGTAATGTGTACTTTAATTTGTTGACAGATATTTAAAAAATTAACATCTGAATGAATGGCAAATGCCAACACCACAACAAAACCTTTAACCGAAGAGAAAAACAACTCACAATCAAAGCCGCCTGGCCTCTAATTAGCACACAGCATCCTTGAAACGAGAGGCCAAAATAAAATAAACTGCCAACGCAGAGAACCACGCAGGGGGCCAGGGGCAGCAGGGACTAAACACTTAGTGCTTTCCATAACGTACTTAAAAAAAGACTGTTTGAAACCTGCCTTGCTGGTGTCCACGGGCAGGAGCTTGCTGCTCAAATATGAGCACCTTCTAACGCTACACTGATTCTTTAAACCTTCAACCGCACTGCAGGGAAAGGTGCTTCAGATACTATTTAATAAAAGCACAACTTTAAGGAGAACTGAGTGACATTTAAGCGACACCTGGTTTGTACCAGCATCCCACAGGTGCTTCCACAGTGACAAGCATGGGGTTCACGCCCTAGAGTCCAGCCAACAGGGGAAGTCCCAGCTCCTCTGCTCCCTGGACCGAGGTGCTGGTCCTTTCTTTCTAAGTCTCTGTTTCCTCCCGTGGTCGTAGATTACCAGCTGAGCTAAGGCTTAATTCACTACTAAGTAACTGCATACGTAGAGCATATTTATATAAATGTACATTTTGTCTGAGACGGAGTAACTTCTCAGTAAATATTACCTAATATTACTTACATGCCTTGCTTTCTTTAATGTCCCTATTATCTCTAAAAATAGAAATTGTCTACTTCATATACCTGATGAAACTGAGGCTCAGAAATAATATAGTTATGGATACTGTGAACGACAGACTTAACTTCATGAGTTTCTTAGGCACAAGGTTAATTCAGTTCAAACCGCACTTTTGCTGTTAGCATTTGCTCTGAACAGGAAAGAAGCTGGATTCCGGTCACTGTAACCCAGACTGAGTCTGGCGACACTGCGGCCTTGCAGAGACGCAACCAGGGAAAAGTGGCTGCACGTCCCCTTACTGCCTGCAGAAAAAAATCTAAAATCACTTTAAAGAGCTAACAAATCTTTAAAAATATACTTTTTCTCCTGTTTGGTAATCAGGAAAAGAAAAACAAAACAACTTGGCATGACATGTAATGACTACAAAAGTCACTTTCTGATAGAACTGTTATCTGATGCCTGAATTTTCAGAACTTAGAGCCCAAATATTTATAGGGCTGTGAGAACCCATCTAGCTATCCCTGATCAAGTGAATGTTTCTGATTTTTCTTTTCTTTATCAATGGGGAATTTTTTGTCATGGTTTTAATTCTTTTCGGTTCTAGTGCTTGCCTCCCACAGGAATGAGTGCGGGTGCCAAACACAGAGGAATGGGGCACCCTGGACGGGTGACGAGAGATCCGTGAGGAACCAGGAAGTCCGTGCCCTCCTAATTTTGCTCCTATTGCTTTTTGTTCAGATAATTATGTCATCCAGAAACACGGCCTGTTCCTTCTTGTTAGTCAGTCTTATTATTATACAAAATGTACACGTTTAAAAGCCAAAATGTAAATTGAACTTCAACAAATTACTTGGCCGAGTTCAATACACAAGAAAACTTTACAAAGAAGATGCCAAAAAGTTATTTCAAACCAAGAGGCAAGTCTCTACTGACGGGACTTCCTACCTCGTGAGGTTGGCCACTTCTCTCACTAGCCAGGCACAGGCTTCTGAAATACATTATTTGAGGAACATAGGACCTACTTTATTTAATACTGCTGTATTAAAGATAATTCCAATAAGCTTACAATATTCATATTAGGTGCTTCTGGGATGTTATTACCTAAAACACTAATAATTGCAACACTAAAGTACTTATTCACCAAATCTTTAAAAAAATCTACCAGCACCTAACTTCGAGTAGAGTATAACATGCGATGTTAGCCTTAAGCTGTTTTTTCAAATCACCTATTTTCCTGGTTGACCACATACTTTTGAATTGAAAAGAAACATCCTAACATCTACAGGCGGGTGAAGAGCATTTCTTAGGCACCTGCTCCTCACAAAGGACAGGCAGGATGCGCACAGGCTGGTCCCTCGAGAGCCCACGCCAGGGGTGGGCTTCAAGCATGGCTTCATTTGGTGTCTCGACAACTACATAAGAGACTTTCCTTGTTTCTTTGTCTTTCTATTGCACCTTTCACAGCCGCAGTAGGATTCTGGACGTGCTTCCCTCCTTGTGGTTGCACAATTCCAAGCATCTCAGTAGCAACTACATCATGCACATGAGAAGGCCATCTCTTTGATGGACTTCTTTCAGGAGCAAACACGCTTCTATCTCAGAAAGCCCCCCCACGAATGTCTCCTGGTGTCTCCGTCAGAGTTTCTAAACCACTCGCAATAGCATGGGGGTTGGGATCAAGCTCTCCCGGAGTTACGGGTGGAAATAGCTCTCCTAAGGTGCTGGGCCTCTTGCACAAGGCATAGCATGTGGATGCAAACTGGGCCCCCTTAGGAAAGGGCAAAGGAGTACGGATGCTGGGGACAACCAACCATGTCCCCACATCATGGAAGTTAACCTGAGGACAAGTCCTCTCCTGGCCTTCAGGTGGCCCTGTCCTACAGAGATGTTCTGGAACTGCCACTGAGCAATGATGGTGAGGGACACAATCGCTGACCCTACTTCTTGGCTTACCTCCTAGGGCACATGAAACTTGCAAACAGAACTCCTCTTTTAACACTTCATGTGGAAAATACCTGGGCCTGAGATCTTACTAGGCTGCAAAGTCCAGGAGACGGCAATTACCTAGGGAAGATGAGTAATTAATTGCTTTGATTCAAGGATGGCAAACAGCAACCATTCCTCCTTTTGTTTACTTTCAGTTCCTTGGGGTTTGCATTGTGTATACACAAGTGTGTATATAAACCTCAAAAGTAAACCCATTCCCTGTGTTTAGGGTAAAAAAAGCCTGTCATTTGCCAGAAACTGGCTGGAGCCTGGACTTGGCACTGCAGCCAGAGTTCGCAGTCTGCAGGCTTTGAAGTGAAAGGTTTCTCTCTTTTACTAGCCATGAAAAGAACTTTAAAGGAAAAGCACCACAGTTGGTGAGGAGTATTTTTCCATGGTGAACGATGTAATGTCTTTCGGTATAAGCCTCTATTTAGAAAGCTAGATGCCTTCAAGCAGTCACTGGCACTACCTGCTGTGTCTTACATAACCAAGCGCATGAGAAGTCAGTCAGCTGTGAATATTTGAAGTATACCATCTTCTCCTTTGATACCCAGCACTGGCTCAAACATTGTAATAGAATACTATTTTAGGTATTTTAGAATAGCGGTTCAAGCTTTAAAAGGAGGAATAGTTGGGAGATTTATTAAAATTCAGAGGCTGGGGCCCCACACCCAGAGATTCAGATTCAGAGAGTGTGTGTGTGTGTGTGTGCGTATTGTAAGTACGTACTTTTGGGGAGGAGGTTGTCATTTTAGCAAACAACCCAGACAATTCAGACATAGGTGGTCAACGGACCTTACTGAGAAATATCACTTCTAGAACCTAAAAAATGTTAAAGTTCATTGGCCAAAACAATTGGGAGTTTAAGTCACAATATTCCTATTTACAAAAGTTCACAAATAATTGATCAGTCCAGGAAAAAGAAGAGCAAGTATGTTTTACATTTCCCATAGGTTATCCTATTATAGCCGCACCACATTCCTCTGAGATAATTAGGGTGGGTAATATCATTCCGACTTTGCTGATAAGGAAACTAACGCAGGCTGTGATTTACCAAGGGTTACAAAGCTGGCAGGAGCAGCTCTCTTGACCTTTAAACAGAGGTCAAACAAGAAGGCATCCTCACAGATACTCCCAAAGTAAAAAGCCTTGAGAAATACCTGCAGAAAATATAAGCACACTTCCTGGTCCAGTTTTCCTATTTCTCTAATCCAAAGCTCTGCTCGAGCAGGCAACTTTGGGCTAAAGGAAGTTTGCCATTTTCCACCTTTAAGCACTGCCTCTGGGACCCATTATGGAGAGGATTATAACCCATGGTTATGCTATTGGGAGAAAGAAAAACATGGTCCCCTGTGGAAAAACATCATCACCTGTTTTCCCTAGTTGAGGACTTTGGCATGAACCAGGACAGACACACCTGAGGTTTTAATTCACTTTAGATCTAAACTTGGGCCTAGAAAAATGGAAAAACAGGGTGCCCCTTAAAATCCCACAAATGTTGCATATTGTCAGGAGAAGCAGCACAGAGATGACTGCTTTGATTTCAGAAACTTCCACTGGGACTTCCTGGCTCATTGCCTGGTGGGGTTTCACGTACCACATCAGGAGGTGCTTTAGGGAAGATAAAGCCTCTTTGACAGTGGAAAAGAACTCTAATTCTACAGCCCTTCCTTTCCTTTGCCCTCCAGGGAAAATGTGCCTTCTCCCTCGTGAGAAAAACTCCCAATATAAAGCACAAGACAAAGAAATATTTAATCAAATTAGTTTGGGAAACCCCCACAGAAACAATGCATCTTTTCAACAGTTTAAGATGTTATGAATAGACAGAATGTTCCATGTGTTGAATCCATCTCCAGCTCCTGGGTGAGAAATGCTGTTTGCCATTAGACACTAGTTTAATTTCTAGAGCTCAAAAAAACCATGTTCATTTGCCAGAAACCTACTGCTTCATGAACTACAAAAAATGGTTTATAAAAGTCACTAGAAACATTCTTAAAATAACAATAACAATAATAATAACAGTAATAATAATAACAATAAACCAGTCTTTTCCCAGAGTATTCCCACTCTGAGCATTCCCCACCTGTCTTCGTCAGCGCGGGCTGGCAGAACAAAATAACACAGACTGGGTGGCTATCAACAACAGAAATTTATTTCTCCGTTCTGGAGGCTGAAGGTCTGAGATCAGGAGGCCAGCAAGGCCGGGTCCTGGCGAGGCCCCCTTCCGAGGCGCAGGTGTTCACCTTCGCACTGTGTCCTCACACGGCAGAACACAAGTCAGCTAGCTCTCTGGCCTCTTCCTATAAGGGTACTAATCGCATTCACGACCTAATCACCTCCCACAGGCCCTGCATCCAAATACCATGACACTGAGGATTAGGGCTTCCACAAAGGAATTTGAGGGGGCCCCAGTCAATCCATAACACCAGCCAGAACCAAAGGGAGGCACGCGGCGTGGGCATATTTTCAATAGTCCCCAAGAGAGCCAACTCCTGTTTCTGCCTACACCTGAGCCCAGTTCCCGTCTTTCTTTCTGACAGCATGTGATTCCTCCGGAGGCAGCAGAAAGCCTTTCTGAGACTTCAGTCTAGTTTTAGCCACTCTCCACCCAAACGACTGTTCAAAAGTGTTGAAATATTTTTTAATACTTCTCTGCCACTTTTCAAAAAATGAACAAACCATTGGGCAGCAGAAACCAGGAGAAAGAGTATTAAAGTTGACTCTGACGTTGTTTTCTGACACCTTGTCCCCACTAAGAGCTCCCTGCCTGAGAAAGACTAGAGACGACAAACAGCTCTTTAAAAGATGGCCATTACCCACTCAGAAGTCCTGTGACATGAAAAGTACATTCATCATCTCAGTCAATGTCTAATGAAAACCTCAGTCTCAGCCAGCTATGTTTGATTTCAAAACAACATCATTTGCCTCGTGGAAACAAACCAACCAACAAAAAAGTTAAAATGAAGGGCTGGCCCCATGGCCAAGTGGGTAAGTTCGCATACTCCACTTCAGCGGACTGGGTTTGCCAGCTCGGATCCTGGGTGTGGACCGACACACCGCTCATCAAGCCATGCTGTGACAGCATCTCACATAGCAGAACTAGAGTGACTTACAACTAGGATGTACAACTATGTGGCGGGGCCTTGGGGAGAAAAAAAAGTTAAAACAAGATGGTTTAAGTAAAAAAGAAAAAGCTTTTATACCAAAGTGAAATAATATTATATAGTGATTTAGTATTACAATTTCTTTGCTTTTGGATGGTAGGAATAGTTCATTGAATTTCTTCAGAAAGTCCCCAACTATGGAAATGACACCATTAACCACACAGACCAGCACGCGACTTGGATAGTGAAAATGTGGCATGTTAGTGACTGCGTGGCAAACGTGGTCCCTTGGCGCTTTGAAAGTCAGCCTTTTGATGGGAGTGAGAGTCGGCAACCCGCCTAATTTGTGCACATGTGAACTGAAATTACTGATACAAATGCATACAGAGGGTGCTCACTAGGGCATCTCTTTGTGGGGGCACTGGGAGGGGCTTTCAAAGGAACAGGCTTTGTCGGCCAGTCACATATCAGCTGACCCCATCCAGGCAGCTGTCATTCTCCTCTAATTCAGGAAACTGTCTACAGCAATCAGCTGCAGTCCCTTTTATTGTCCTGAACCAGAAAATACCCTGCAGGAAATATTCATCAGACCATACTCACCCTTAATCAGAAGGAAGAGAACACAAAGCAGACATTCTAGGCACCAACACCTTACCAAATGATCCTCAGTGTAGTGAATACTTTCCCTGATTTGTTTTTTGGGGGATGAATCACACTGCTTTAAAATATAACCGATTTCTTTGAATGTACAAAGTATCTTTGTTGGGAAACACTTATTTTGCTACACAACAATCTTCTCGGTTCTTATAATTTCCTCTTTCACCTGGATTTGGCAAAGAACTAAACAGTGTGTTACGTGTTTGCCCTGGTTCCTTACAGAGAGCAAAGATGCATTAGGGGACACATGAGCTTACTTGTGTAGGATATTTCTGTCCCACTCAGCACCCACACTTACAGAAGGTCCCAGACAGCCTGGGGTCTATCAGCTGACTGTCCACCAAGTAAAAAAGGTAAGCAATGCCACCCTGGATTATTTCAGGTGAAATAGCTGCTGGACATGTATCCAAACTTGGGTAGACCCAGGAATTTCGGTACATTTCTGCAGAGTAAGTGAGGCAAAGATGGCAGCCAGATGTGCCATGCACAGGCCTGCCCCTAAAATACATATCCCAGGGCAGAAACACCAGTAGAAGTCCCCAACTCACAGTCCTTCTCTTTCCATACTTAGTTCTGTCCCACAGCACAAGCATCTTCATGCAAATGTGGGTGGATATACCAATGGACCCAGGGCACATCCCTTGCAAATAGCTGTCCCTTGGACCCGGGGGTGCGCACTCTGGCCTGGATCTGGGCAGAGAACCAGGCAGACCTGGGAAGTGGGCTTTTGGCTGTCTGGGAAGGAAACTCAGCGTCCTGGGAAGCCAAGGAATGGACTAGAAGTGGGGTGCTCGCTTTGTGCACCATGGGCTTCTTACTCTGTGAAAGGAAACATATCCAGCCAGGGACGGCCAATGCAGAGGCCTCTAAAGCAAAGGAACTGAGGCGGCCCCTTGTCAGGGTCTCAGGGCAGTGCTGGCTGTGGTCTGTGAGATGGACCTGGGGGATCTGGGTCTGAACAGTTTCATTTCTAAATTGAGGAGGTTTGGACCACAGGATTGCCATGCTTTTCTCCAGACCCAATACTGTGGGATTCTAAGATCCACTTTGTCACTTTTGATGGCTCAATCTCAAACACTGGACAAAGATAATAAAGAAGAAAATATTACAAAAATTCAAATGAGTATAAAGGTCTTGAATCTCAGCCTCTCCAGTTAAAGAGATGAACAATGAGATATTCTGATTAATTAATGACCTGGTTAACAGAGTCGTTAGATTTATCTTTCACAGGTGACTAATTATCAACTCATCAGAGTATAATATACACTGAACATCAAAAGTATAATCAACATAATCATTAGATTATGAATAATTCAAAATATCTCCAGTTTTCCAAGGGCCATGACCTGTACGCATCAGAACTGTGTGTAATCAACATTGTGGAAATGTGGACAAGCAGGGTAAGTCAGAGGATTCAAGTCAACAGTTTTCACGATAGCTAAAATTTCAAATGCCATTTCTATGAATTGGACAATCTCTTCCAGGTGCTTTCATTTGGTTTGTTTTGCTCCTGATAAATTTTGATGGAAGCAGGCAATATCAACCTCTCCTGAAGTTCATCATTGTCATAAGACATGGAAAGCCCACACACAGAAAAGCATTGCTGTCATGAGACACGGAGAGTCCACTTACAATGACCAGCACTGACCTGTCCTTTCATATCTGGAGCAATGGGAATGGTAGGCCAGATGGTTGAGTAGATGCCAAAAAACACCAACCAGATCAGCATGCTTCCCCAGACAGCCAGATGACTGAACTGCAAAGAAAACACACGCTCAGGCAGGGCTTCTCTGCTGGCACGGGAGAGCCACTGAACGCCATCGGCCACAGAATCCCTGTGTCCAAGCTGCCTTTCTTTATGGAAAGATTTCGACAACTCATCAGTTATTGGAGAGTTCCATCTTTCTAATTTTCTTGTCTCCAAATTTTGAACAATGAATTCAAGTAACCAGTGGCCCTGAACTCCTCTGAAGATGAAAGTGCTTTTGCTGCTACAGCTGACCTTCCTCCAGATCCATCCCATACTTTTGGCAGGCTCTCTCCATTCCTCACCAGTGTTTGCTCCAATTTGGAGTTGTATAAAACAAGGTCTCATTAATCTAGTAAGAGAGCACTGAACAGACCAAATGAACAAGATGTTTTTATTTATCATTTTGAGACTTTGATTGTTCTTTTCATTTTCCAAAGAACTTTTAAAAAATCTGGATATTAAAAAATCTGGAATAGATATCTTAACAACACCCTTTAAGAATCTACTGAGTTGTAAATTTTTTCTCCTTTGTCCTCTTAATGTGATGATCCTTGCCTTCTTGCCTTCTTCCACACTCCATAATCTCATTCATCAGCAAGTTCTGTTAGCTTTTTAAAAAAAGTACATCCAGAATCTGCGCCCTTCTCACCACCTCCTCCTCAAACATCCAGGCTAAGCCAGCATCACCTCTCAGGTGGGTCAATTTCCCTTGTCCCTTAACAAATCCCCGCTTCCACGTTAATCTCCCACCCCTCCCCCATTTTCTCAGCACAGAATTCGGAGCCTATTTAAATAGCAGTGACAGAAGACATGAAACATTGGTCATAATCCCCAAATGTTGGAAATAATCAAAGCGTCTAAAGTTGGGGATAACGATAGAAGTTAATACTCTTTAATCATGAACAAGAATCATATAGAAGCATATTTTAAGGTGTGGAAAATGTTCACGATATATTTTTAAGTGAAAAAGATTACAAAACTATATGTTCTGTAATGCATTACCTTATTAAAAAATAAACACAGAGAACAAAGTTTGGAAGATGATACAGCAAAGAGTTAACAGTAACTATCTTTTGGGGGTAAAATTAAGGAAATTATAATTCTCCTTTTTGTGGTTCTGTATTTTCTGTGTGTATTTTTTCTTTGACAAGGTGCATATACATTTGAAATGAAATGACTGTTAATAGCTTAGATCTGTATTAAGTGTCAAGCAAATGCATCCTCAGGAAACTTTGGATTGCAAATTTGCCCTGATAAAGATCAAAACACAATTTTAAATATGCAAAACTTAAAATAAGATAGCTAGATATTGCACACTGTTTTCCCAAGGCTTAAAATGATTATCAAACCATAAAAAAATACCTATACTGGAGAGAAACAATTCTAGAGAAAACTTACTCTAGTCCAAGCTGTAGTTTCCAAACCAGCTTTCAGACAAACAGTCACAACGACATACTGTGAAAAGAAAGAGGAATTTGGGAAAACATATTATCCTCAGTGAGTTATTTTTACTTCCCAGGAAAAATCCCAAGGCTCCCCTCTAGAGGCACTGCCCCCAGGGCAGCTGTGCATGGAAAGTGCCATCTTGGGAGCTAATTCTCTAGGGGTTAGTTTTAGGGCATATACAGGCAGGTTTACTTCAAGAAAAGCTCATTTTACTGACTATCTTCTCACAAGTAATAGTTTCTTTTGCCCTTTTCTTAGCTCGGAGGCTTTGGGGAAAATGACCTCCTTCAGCACTGTTTTTTCACAGGAGATCTGAAATGGTCATTTGCAGAATGAGGAAATCTGTTAATCCCTTCTCCAGAAATCTTGACTCTGCACGATCTTCTCTAAAAAATGAGGTAAGATTTCACAACCATTCTGAGCTTTAAGAAATCTATAACATACAGTTTAAAGATTTAAAACAAATAGTAATGAGGAAGGCCTCACATAAAGAATTTCCAGAGGCAGAACCTACACACAGGCCACTTAAGAACGGTTCAAGAAACAGAGAGAGAAACTTACCGTGTAAACAATATTTCCAACAAATAAGTAGTCTGTGGCATGACCATTGGCCAACACAGTATCTAAAAGACAAAGAAGTTACTTTTAACTTCTGGAACAGAGCACTGAAATCTATTTTATTCAGAACATAAAAACAGAACTTTAGGAACGCTTATCAAAATACAAGGGAATTTCGAAAATTGCGTCATCTGTGATTCTAATGCCTTCTCTTTCTAACTCTGAATTTTTTCCATCTTACATTTTCTGCAAATGAAGCAAATGAACAAAGTTAGCTTTCCAACAAACCAAACAACCAAACACTTGATCTGCATTGAAATTTACTTTTTTATAAAGATTAAAATCTCCCTTTGTTGGGTTAAAAAAAAGGGATAGAATAAAAACATCTTATCTCTTTATTAATGTCAGTATGAGTCCTTTTCCAAGTGTTCATTTACTACTCATTTTTAGTTTTTGCTAAATTGAAATTATAGGCCAATAAAAGAAGATGTCTACCGGAATACAAAATCAATTCATAATTATTGAACTCAGAATTTTGGAGGGTATTCACTACTCATGTTCTGAAATGCAACTACATGAACTTCTGGAGTCTATAAATTTGGGGAATGCAGACAATCCAATGAGAGACGTCTGGAAAATACAACTAGGATTTTGAAGCTTTAATTTTCATGTCTTTTCCACTTTTTTCTTTGTTATGGATGACTATTACAACATATATAACAATCACTAAGGCGGCACTCTAATAGAATTGTCTAATTCATGTCAGCTAGCCTGCTGTGAAAAATCTGGTTTTTATCCGGAGGGGTCAAAGCCTGTTTTAAGATCAGGATGGTTTCTTCGGATGATACGGCCAATCTCCTTTTATTCTCTTTTATACTCAGATTTAGATCTGTGTCTTATAGGCCAAGTGTATAGGGATTTTTGTGTTCAAATTTCCAACCCAATAACTGCTATGCACACATATTTGGGCTCGCCAATTTATCCATGTGCTTGTTGAAGATTCCAACTCTTATTAAAGAATCAAGATCTGTTTAGTTTTCTGAAACACTGTAATGATCAAGTAGCTTCACAGGCACAATATGGAAATTGCGTGGCCCTGGATCCAGCTCCACGGCATGCCCTTTCTCCTGATTCTAGATAGGTAAATTTGTGGATGAGGAAAGATTAACCCACCAAGCAACATCGTGGGCTGCATTAGGTACAGACCTAATCTGAGGGTTTCCTTCATCCCAGGAGAACAGAGAGAGATATGGCCACTGACTTAAAAAGGAATGACCTCAAAGCCTAGGGGAGAGGTGGTGGAGAGAGACTAGAAGCTTAGGCAGGACTTCATTAAAAGGAAGCAGAGAAAAAGTTGAAAAAGTAAGAGAGAGGCTAAATTAACCTCAAGAAAGCAACACATTGATGTATTAGCAAACAGTTCTTCAAAACTGTGGGGGTTCACTTTTCAGTAACTGGTCCTAAAATTGATAAATGCAACACTTTTAAAAGTATGCCTCAATCAAAAACACTTGAGATTAGACAGGAGACCATTCCTTTGATTCTAACAGAGATTATAGTCTTGAAAGTGGTAACATTATTCTGTCATTTACTCAACAAGTATTTATTTAAAGTCTACTTTATGCCAGGTACTACTATGGGAACCAGGGAGGCAAAGACCCTGTCTTCAGGAGCTCACATTTATAGCTGGGGAAGCAGAACATAAATACACAAACAGATACACAGTAAAATGTCAGGTGTAATAAACGCTACAAAGAAATATAAGGCAGGGTAATGGAATCGAGAGTGACAGGGGCTGTTGTTTTAGATAGGGAGTTCAGAAAAAGTCTTTTTGGGAAGGTAACATTTGAGCAAATCTGAACAGTATGAGGGAATGAGTTACATGATTATCTAGAGCGAGATCATTCCAGGCAGAGAGAAGAGGAATTGCCAACAGTCTGAATATAGACAGCATTGATAAGCTCAAAGACCATCACAAAGACCATTTTGGCTGGAAACACTGGGAGAGTGCTCAGTTACAGGGGCAAATTAACGTAGGCCATGGTGAGGAGTTTGGATTTCTTGGCTAATTGTGCTAGAAAACCACAGGAGGATTCTGAGCAGAGTGAAATGGTACGAGTTATGCTCTTAAGGGAATAGTCCAGCTTTTATGGAAGAATAAATCTTGGACAACCAAGAATGGAGTAATAACAAATGCAATGCCAGTTTGGAAATACATCCAGGAGGGCGATGCTGGTGGTGTGTAGAGCTGTGTCCAATGTGGTAGCCACTAGCTGCCACAGTTGTTTATATTTAAATTAATCAAAATAAAACAAAAAATTTAGTTCTTGCCAAGTCCTGGGGAGGAGGGGAAAAATGAGGAGTTATTGCCTAATGTGTACAGAGTTTCAGTTTTGGGTGATGAAAAAATTTTGGAATAGAGAATGGTGATGGCTGCACAACATTCTGAATGTAACTAATGCCTCTGAATAGCACACTTAAAATGGATCATAGAACTAAAACTACAAAACTTATTAAGATAAAACGGGGTAAATCTTCACGGCCTTATTTGGCAATGGTTTCTTAGATATGACAGCAAAAGCACAGTGACAAAAGAAAAAGATGGATCAGCTAGATTTCATCGAAATTAGAAACTTTGTGCTTCAAAGGACACCAGCAAGAAAGGGAAAAGACAACCTGCAGGATGGAGAAAGCACTTTCAAATATTTGATAAAGAACTTATATTTAGATATATAAAGAACTCTTACAACTCAACAATAAAAAGATAAATAACAATTTAAAAACAGCCAAAGGATATGAATAGACACTTTTCCGAAGAAGATGTACAAATGAGTGCATGCAGAGATGTTCAACATTAGCCATCAAGGAAATATAAAATCAAAACCACAATGAGATATCATTGAGCCACTAGGGCGGCTATAATAAAAAAGAGAGATAATAGGGGGCTGGCCCCGTGGCCGAGTGGTTAAGTTCGCACGCTCTGCTGCAGGCGGCCCAGTGTTTCGTTAGTTCGAATCCTGGGCGCGGACATGGCACTGCTCATCAGACCATGCTGAGGCAGCGTCCCACATGCCACAACTAGAAGAACCCACAATGAAGAATACACAACTATGTACCAGGGGGCTTTGGGGAGAAAAAGGAAAAAATTAAAAAAATCTAAAAAAAAAAAGAGAGATAATAATAAGAGGTGGCAAGTATGTGGTAAAATGATAACCCTCATATACTGCTGGTGGGAAAGTAAAATGATACAGCCACTTTGGAAAACTGTGAGGAAGTTCCTCAAAGGTTGTGTATAATTACCATATGACCCAGCAATTCCATTCCTAGGTACATACTCTAGAGAAATAAAAATATATGAATGAAACATAGAAAAACTTGTACATGAATGTTCACAGTAGCATTATTCACAACAGCCAAATGTCCATCAGCTAGTGAATGGATAAAATGTGGTATATCTCTACAATAGAATATTAGTGAGTAATAAAGAGGAACAAAGTACTGATGTATGCTATAACATGGATGAACTTTGGAAATCTTATGCTAAGTGAAAGAAGCCAGTCACAAAAGGCCATATATTGTATGATTTTACTTGTATGAATGTTCAGAATAGGTAAATCTATAGAGACAGAAAATAGATTAGTGATTGCCAGGAGGTGATGATACTTTGGAGGAAATGAGGAGTGATTGCTAGAACGTATGGGGTTTCTTTTGGGGGCAATGAAAATGCTCAAACATTGATTAAGGTGATAGTTGCACAACTATGTGAATATATTAAAAACCATGGAATTGTACACTTTAAATGGATGAATTGTATTGTATGTAAATTATATATCAATAAAGCTGTTATTTAAAAAAAATCAGTTCCTCAGTCACACTTAGTCACATTTCAAATGCTTAATAGCCACATGTGGTTAGTACTATTGTATTGGACAGAACAGATACAGAACGTCTCCATCATCACAGAAAGTTCTGTTGGACAATCTATTCCAGGCCATAGTGGTTATGTTGGAGGTGGAAACAGGTGATAGAAACTGGCACATATTTTGAAGGTAGAGATGATAGCATTTGTTTATGATTTGGATGTGGGGTGGAAAAGAACGTGAGGAACCAAGGGTAATTTCAAGGTTTTTTTCCCCGAGTAATTAGGGAAACAGTGGTATCATTTACTTGAGATGGAGAACACTGGTTCTGGTCACATTAATCCAGGAATAGTTAGGAAAAGAGTAGCGCAGGAAAACTTGGTAAGAAGTGATCAATATGTTAAATCCATGAAGGAAGAACAGATAAAGTGTGATGCTATGCAAAATGGAAACAAAAGGATATTTAGAAGTATGAGGTGGAGAGAAGGAGTTGGGTTACTAGAAAAAACCCCAGGAATGAGTGAGAAGCCCTTGTTCCAGCCCTGCTCTCCTCTTCCAGCTCTGCCACTATTTAGACTTCTAAAATTTTAGGTTCTGAGTCCCAGTTTCCACATCGATAAAAGGGGGTTTCCTATCAGATGCAGAGGATGATGATTCAATTATCACTATGGTTCCTTTCAGATAGACAATTCCAAGATTCTAAGGTCCACATTCTTAGGTGCTCAATCAGCTCAAGGTATTTAATGGGAGAAACTTGAGATCTTCGGATCTTCCTCCCATTTGATTGAGCTAGGATGTAGTTCCCAGTCTCAGCCTCATCCCACGTGTTCGTGAACGGAGGACAGGCACTTTAATTGAGAAGAGCAGTGGTCTGAGTGCCCTGAAGTTCATTCGGCTCTAACGGGGTCTAGAGAAAACTCTGATCAGATGGAAGAGTTGGAAGAGGTAGGAGACTAAGTTGAAAATCAAAGTTTACAATTTGATTTGACAACTTTTTGAGTTTCCTTTTAAAGCCAATATTTCAAATCTTGGTTGATTCATATACTAAAAGAAATAAATATACAAAGCATTTGTCTAATATGGAGGGTTTAGAATGTGTTTCATATTTTATGGATGTACACACAATAAACAGAAAATTGTTAGACAACATAAATTCCACATCGAAAATAGATAACATGTTACTCACTACATGACAGGCACTGCTCTAACCACTTTCCATACATTAGTGTACTTACTAACATACAAAATTCTCTAAGACATATAAAACTAATACATGTAATATTCCGGTAGGACTCCAAGCCCCCAGAGTTGAAGAGTATGAAGAGTCTTCATATCAATCCAGATGATATGAAATAGTAGTATTATCTGCATATTTCAGAGGAGGAAACTGGGGCAGCAAAGAGAAGTTAAATCATATGCAAAAGGTCACGCAGTTAGTAAGAAACTGTAAATGTTGTAAATGAGTTTGTTTTCATTAATTGAGTTAGAAAAATGATCTCTAAAGAATAAAAGGGGAAACAACTTCAAGGGGAAAAATAATTAGATTAGGAAGTACTCTTTTGAAATACCAACACCTAACGGGAAAGAACTTTCTCGGAGAGAACTAAAGTGGACAGAAAGTTAGATTGATGTGACAGAAATTCTGCACTACAGAAGGAAATATACATAAAAAGTGCACAAATCCGGGGAGCAGCAGGAAGCCCCTGAGACCTGAGCTTTCACTTTGAGTTAACGTGGGCATTTCATTAGTCCAGAGTTTCTCAACCTCACCACTACTGACATTTTTCCAGATAATTCTTTGATGTGGGGGACTGTCCTGTGCATTGTAGGATGTCTGGCACCATCCTTGGCCCCTACCCACTAGAGGTCAGTAGTACCCACACCCTGGATGTGACAACTAAAAATGTCTCCAGACATTGCCAAATATTCCCTGGGGGCAAAATCACCCAGTCTGAGAAACACAGCACTCGAGGAAAGAAAAAAGATGAGCTGGAAGAAGTACAGAGAACACATCTTGAAGTAAGAGTGCCTCATGTATGAAGAGAGCCCCGTTCTCTCCAGTCAGGCTAAGACTGCAGGAGAGCATGTGGTGGGACCTAAGTGTTTACACGACCAGCACCGAGAAACAGCGAGAGGCTTTAGTACAAAGTGATGAAATTCACAACGCTTGATGGCCTTTAAAAGGGGGCAAACTCTTTATCTATGGGACTGAGAGCTCACTTAAAATGAAGAGAGCACCTCATGGAGACCCTTAAGACTATGAACATTAGACTGGGGACGCGGCACGGACAGAAGAAATAGATAGGGAAACCTAAAGGACATTTCCAACTGTAGCTCCTAGAGCTTTATAATGGATTGATTTTTAACTTGTGATGATAGTAAAATGCTACTGGCATCACAAAAAATGTTTACACTTGAGGTAATTTGAATACACTGAAAGCAACTATTTGTGAAGACAGGATAAACCTAATATTTCAGTTCATCATTTTGGAAGGGTAACTCAACATTGCATTTCAGTTTTCTGCATAGGAAAGAGTATCTCCTGCCCCAGTCAAAACTAATACCATCTGGAAATAATTTATTCCTTGGAGCAGAAACTCCCAAACCAACTTGAGATTCTGGGACATGCCAAGAGCCTCTGAAGATAAAGCATCCTCTAAACAAGTCACAATCATCTCTCTGTACACTGTGCTGGGGAAATTCCCATGCAATAGCTTTTCTCTTACAGGTTATATTTCAACTGTTTTAAAGGCAAATGCCTGTGGGCATCATTCCTTGTTAAAACTTGCCAGTAACATACCCCTGAAGAACAGAGCAGACTTCCTAAGAAATCGTTGGAGGATGAACACATTAATAACCTACAGCTTGCTGAGAATTTGAGGCTAGAAAAGCCCATTTCGATTGTCCAGTTTATTCCTGAAGCATGTTGCTGACAAATTATTTCTTCCCACTTTGCTTAATCTTAGAACTGGTGTGATTCCGTTACCATACTCAAGAAAACATCTTTCCTGTAATATGGCTGTTTTTATTTTAGTTAGATATTTAGAATCTCAGCTGATTTTTTTTTTGATAGGGGAAAAATAATCCCCAAACCAAGGTGAGTAGTTGGGCTCCCCAGGCCAACCTTCAGAACGTTATTTAAACTCCCTCTGTGTAGACAATAGTAAGAACAGTAGTTCAAAGCAGGATGGGGTAGTGTAGATGGATCTTTGGGAGGAAGGGGGCGGTGAGAGGGGAAAGGACAATCAGGCATTAAAGAGCAGTCCGCAGAGGCAAGGAGGTAGACACCTGCCCCGTCGGGCGGGACGGAACGACGAGCTGCAGGAGATGGGGGTGGGACCACGGTGGTTTGTGCCAGACCTGAGGTCAGCAGCAGCCAAACCATGCAAGGCTTTAAAAAGGTCCCTATAAAAGAGCTCCATCACAAGTGCATGTGGAGAGATGTGATCTCACCAAAGCTTTGTTTTCCCACCTTACCCAGCAGGCTGCTGAGCACTTTCCCAACAGAAACCCATCATTAGCACACAAAGGCATAACAGAGCAAGGGGAGAGGTAAGAAGGATTAAGCTGCCTATTGCATCACAACAGCTGGCCTTTAACTGAACGATCTGAGTTCAGTTAGCCTTTTGCAAATCAAGATCAGATTCATCCAGATGAGAGCTGAAATGAGAAAGGAGGGTGTAGCCTGTCCCAAAAGTCCAGGGGAGGATTTCCACACAGTAAAGAACCTGAAAGAGCAGGAAAAATTCCCCATCTGCTTTGTTTGATAAAACACTGAGTCACATTTAGAATGATCTGACTGTGGCTACATATGATGTAAAACCTAATATAATGATGGTGTGCCTACTATACATCCAAAGTGCTACAAAATGACAGAGCTAGAAACACTGTCCTGAACAGCCAGCGCATTCTCCTAGAGGCCAATATAATGCTATGGCTTCAGAATCCACCAACCCACAGCAGCAGATCAGCCTGTTCTTGCAGACTTAGATTATCTGCAAAATCTGGTTGGATTCAGGGACCAACATAAAGCAGGATTAGCCAAATGCGGTTTAGAAACACAGTCACTAAAACAGACTATGGTGAACAGCTGAGACAAAACCAAATGGGCCCTCCACATTAGTAGTGGCAGCCCAAAAATGTTATATGCAAAAACCTCTTTGAAAGTATCTGTGGGAAAACCCACAATTTGTAAGAAACGTATGTCTCATTCTCTAAACAGAATGATGAATGATCAAGGAACTTACTTTACAATATTCCAAAGGGCTAGGCTGATGACATTTCATAAAGAAGCCATTTCAATTAAATGCTTGTTAAAAACATTACCTCATTATCCAGCGAAACCACAAAAATGTATTCAGAAATGGCTCTCACAAAAAGCAAAATTTGAAGACAAAGTTATAGCATAGTACTGTACGGTCAGGAAAGACAGGGTTTAATAATCAAGAAAACAGATGGGGTGCATCTAGATGTGTATCTTTAATGTAGTAAGAAGCCATGGAACACCTGAATTGAACACCACAGGCACCTCACTCCACAGAGAGATTAGGGTGGAAGTGGCACCATTCCCTTGACATCAAGGCATTTGCCAAGAATTTTGGTTGGAGAGCAGATGCCAAGTTTCTCCTGCTTTCTCTCTCCCACACTTTTGCTTCAGGAACTTTCAGCAGCACTAGTTCAGAGCAGAAAATTCTGATCCAGAATATTACCAAGGTCTCTTTTCCCCAACTCACTCTCTGGGCCTCTGAAGACTCCAGAGGTTCAGACGAGCTACGCTGCCAACCAGCTACTATGAGAGTAATATCAAGAGGGAAAATGTATTCCACGTTTCAAATAACTAATTTACAAATAAGCTCTTAGAACTCAACCTGCTCAAATGCCTGTACTGTAATTCAAACTATTCTCTCTGCTTCCAACACGATGTATTCATGAAGAGAAAATTTATTTTTTCCTTTCTCCATAAAGAGTGGTATAAAATACTGGAGAGAGTTTATAAAAGGTAGAGTTTATACAAGTGTTAGTGATTATAATTGCATTCACAACCAGTCCTGGGTTAAGTTCCTGGTTATATAAGCCTCTTGCTGGATTTTCTCCTTTCTACTCCCATTTCTGACGGATAAAGTTAAGGATATGAAACTCAAATTTCAATCTTTTTCTTTTTTCACTTTTGTTTACTAAAAATAGATTGCAAAAAGAAAGTAAAAATGACGGAAAGTAAACTTGGCCAATGTCAAACAGCCACCTAGTGAGACCACAGACTCCTTTCTTATTTTTGGGTGCACAGATAAATGACATTCCCCAGCCCTGTGTACCCAGGTGGGGCCCCGTGACTAGTTCTTGCCAATCAGACATGAGCCAAAGACATGGACCGATTCCTGCCAGAAATGGTTAAGAGCAAGCAATCCTTCTCCCAGCTCTCTCCCCTCCTAGTGTTCAGGCTATGGGTGAACTCAGGGGCCTATGTACTAAACGGAGCCCTGCTGTATGAAATGGACCCAGGGTGTGTTTTAATCAAGTATGGTAAGATACGCAGACATGGGAATGACTGTCATGAAGCAAGAAGTTTATGCTCACAGATCCCTGGAAACAGGAGAAGTGGGACGTTATGCAGGACCACAAAGAGAAGCAGCAGGGTCAGCCAGGAGGCAGAAGGGGAGAGGAGAGAGCATGGCCCAGAGCCTTTATTGGGTTTTCACAGGACAGAGTGGGCAAGGCAGGGTAGGGATGCTGTGTGAGCTTAGGATTGGATAGTTTGAATAATTCCAACAGGCTCTGGGTTATAGGGTGATCCCTAGTTATCTGGTACCTGGCCTCAGGGTGATTTAGGGCACGGGGGATATTGGCTTAGTGTGTGAGAGTTTGATGAAGGAGATGGTTGGGGGTGTGGCTCTAGACTGGCTGGTCTTTATATCAAAGACAAGCTTGCAGCAGGGTTGTTTGCTCTCTCTAGGCATTAGCTAGCCCTGGGAGGGACAGTCTCTCCAGGATCAGGACTCAAATGCCAGAGCATCAGAATACAGAAAATAAGAAAATAGTCAGTACACTCACCAACAATGCATTCCTCCCTTTGATGGGGTCATGAGCAAGAAATACGCCTTCACTGGGTTAAGCCCTGAGATTTGGGGTCGTTTATTGCAACAGCTATTCCCACCTTGGCTAATACACTGTGATTCGACTTCCTGATAAAGTTATAAGGGTGAAATTTGGGGACTCTGGCTTGCATTTCTTACAACATTAAACCAAACCCTACTGTTTAAAATACATTTAACATAGAGTCTACTAAAAGAGACATTGAAACATACAAAATATTTAACTGAATGAAAACAGTGGCCCTACCAACCCAATCTGTGTTTCCAGAGAACAAGGCTACAGAGAAGTAAGGCAGAGCAGCAGCAGAGCTTTACCTTGCCAGCTCAGTGTGCGTGAAACAAACTGAAACGGGGAAAAACAGTTTGAATTTGAAAACCTGGTTTTATTTTAAGTGTATTACAACAATGGAGTTGGTAACCAGTTATTTAGATTTATAAGCTGTAGTTTCATTTGTGTAAATCTACAAAGCTTCCAGAGTGTTGTGTCTTTCCAGTTTTTAGTGACCAAGTTCCATTTCCTTCATTCATATGCTTCGGGGTTTTATGAATGTCCTCCACGCCACCCTGTCCTCTCAGCAGGAGCTTCCAGATGGCAGAGGCCCCGTGGAGGTACTATTCCCCTTTTCTGTCCCATTTAGCATTTAATGTTTATCTCTGGATCTTTTTCATTTATTTTAGATCTTTTAAAATCTGTACACAGTATGGTCAGCAACTTTTAAAGGGGAACAAAATGTTGGCTTATTGTTTCACATACCTTATTTTAAAATATAGTATTTTGTTGGTAAACTACGTAACTGGAACAGCACACTCTCCTAACAGGTGCAGGACATAGAACAATCAGGCAGATCAGGGAAGTATTAACTGATGCAGTACTGGGTCCTTCCAGCTCTCCCTCCTAAGTAGGCAGCTCTTTAATCCACCCACTGCTGCTGTCACTACCCCAGACCACGCACCAGCCAACCAACTGGACTCAACAATCATCCTCGCCAGTGTGGTTACATTAAAATAAATCAGATACATGGCTCTCTGCTTATAACTTATCAATGGCTTCCACTAAACTTACACTACAAAAGGCTCGCTAGTCCCAAAAGGCCCGGAAAGGTCTGATCTCTTTGTCTCCATCCTTACAATCACAAGGCAATCTGTGTCTTACAACCTTGCCCCCCGATCCTCCATCCACATATGCCTTCATTCACTTGGAATCACACCCTCTCACTCCACGTTATTCCCACAACCTGAAACCCTTTCTTCTCTACTCTTTACCTAGCTCACTCCTACTCACCTTCAACTCTGTTGTCACATCCTCCACGAAGCAATTCTTAAAGCCGGGACCAGGTTAGCTTTTCTCAGAATACATTCTATTTGACTGTGACCGTCCTCTTTCGTAACACTTCTTGTTCCATCCTGCCTTCTCTAAGTGTAAGTGCCGTGAGGGCAAGGACTTGCCTGTTCTGTACACTACTGCATGCCCAGAAACTAGGACTGGTCCGGCAGAGGGAACATACTTGTTTATCTTTTTTCTCTTTAATGAATGAGTTTAAGAAGTTCAATCTCAGAGAACAATGGCAGTCTTGCCCAAACTTAGCTTAATGTGAAACGATGCAAGTCATCAGGATTTACATGATATAAAATAGCCAGATTTACAGTAACAGGTATAGGTCATAAGTAGTTCAAGCTAAAATCACCCAATAATGCCACAGGCAGAGAGAAGCACGCTACGTTTCATTCTATATACGTACACTATTATTTCAGTTTATAAAAAAACCTGATCTTACAGTAGTACATTTATTAAAAAGTATAAAATAGCCTTCTCCAAAAATGTTGAAAGACTCTGTTGCTTAATTAGTAAAAATACAATAAGTATCCATACGGTATTTTTTTCTTCTGAAAAGGGGTGGGAATGGTTTCCAGGGTGTGGTCTGTGAGGCATTGAGAACAAATTTTTTTAGAAATTTTTCTCTGCTGGTAAGTATATTTTCTTTCCCATCACCTCCCTCTTAAAATGCATCAAGAAAAATCTGAAAATTTCCTTTATTAAAATCAAAACTGATTTTACGTCCTTTTGCCAATAACCACATTCCACTTCAAGGAGGGTTGCTCAAATATGCAGACTAGATAGACCAGTGGAAAACCTGAGTGTGGCCTGACACCAAGGCTCTTGATGAATTTCAGTCCCTGCAAAGGTGACATCTCTAGTTTTAACCTAGAGTCATCTTTCAGATCAAAGGGTGGGAGCTGCAGGCAGGCCATGGGAGTAAGCATAAGGTTGTGATGGTTGGAAGAAATCTGATTTACTGAACTGCTTGAGTGGAAAAATTTATTTTGAAACTTGAAATGAATCATCACAAACTCCATCAGCAAAGGAGAGCTTTGAAAAGTCTATCCAAAACCACTCAAAAATAAGCAAAGCAAAATTCTTGGAAGCTTTCTAAGGAATGAACAACGTGCTCACACCTTCTCAAAAATATTTCTCCCCAACAATTATATGCCCACAGTGAATAGCACTGATCTTGTACCTAAGCCTCTCTCTGTGGAGAGTGGAGAGAATTTCCTAGTAAAATTCACTATGTTTGTGATATAATCCACACAGTGCGAAACAATGAAATGAAGCTACTCGAGGGACCCTAGTCTCTGGTCAGGGAAAACCACCCTTAGGGCTCTGAGTGTGGGCAGGATCTGGGGGTGGAGGGAGGCCTCGGGCGCTCTTCAGATAGATCAGGGTCCCCAAGCTTTGAAAGTGCCCCAGTTTATCTCAAATTGGAGTCATGTCCCTATGCCTCTTTGGGGGTGAGGTAAATACATTCTTCTAAATGGCAATTCAAAGTGTAACAAGAACTCATTTATATTTAGAACAGTAAATCAGCATATATAAATAAGTAATTCAATCAGCGGCCATATTGGTCTTCTCAAATTTGCAATCTTTCCTGATTTCTACCAGTGACTCCCCGTGCCCGACTCCCCCAAATATACCCCATGCTCTTGACAAACCTTATGTGTTTCTCTACATAGTAGTCATATCTTATTCCGAGGCAAACGCCATCATGTTGCTCTCCTTCCTCGAACCCTTCACTGAGAAAACGTCCCCACCTGGGTTTTAGTGATCTTACCTCACCTAACTTCTCTGCCGTAGCTGTCTCAACCAGGGGTGCTGTCGCTGAGCTGAGAGGAGATGTGGGGAATGTGTGCAGATGTGTTTTGATTTATGGTGGCACAAGGATGGGCAAAGAGGGAGAGGAGGGTACCAACATTTACTGCCCAGGGCCAGGGATGCTCAGTGTCCTGAAATGCTCATCAGAGGCTGAACAAAGTCTAGAATCCAAGGCCTCCCCATTGGGAGATACCGCGCATGGCCTCTTCAGGTGATGGGCAGCACAGGTCCTGTGTGCTTGCTTATTCTGGGCCAGGAATGCTCTTTCTCGCCACCTAAACCCACACCTCTCCTGCCCCACTTGATCACCCTCTACTCGTATCTTTCAAGAACCTAAATATCACTTCCTTGGAGAAGACTCTTCCTTGATCCACTAGACCAGGTTGTGTCCCTGTATTATAAGCTCCATGCGCAGCCTGGCAGCATGCTGATAATTAGCAATTACATATGTAATTCCTGATCATCAACCTGACCTTATGTAAGGCCCCAGAGGGCACGATGTCTATTGCACTCTCTGTGTCTGGCACATCACAGATATGCCATGATTTTGCTGAATAAATAAGTTCTTCTCAAAACATATTCCTACTTCCTGGGTTTAACCTCCTGAAGCTCTCCCCTGGACACCCAGAGACAGAACCAGATTCTTGCCACCAGTTCTCCTTTTACCATTCATCCTACAAGACGTGATAGAGTCATTTCCCCAAACTGCTCTGATCAATACCCTCCTTGATCTAAATTCTATGCTGACTCTTCAGTGCCTAAACAAGGAAGTTGCAGTTTCTTAAGCTCAGGGTCGGAGCCCTCTACAACCCAGCTTTCACTGACCTTCTCCATCTTTTCCCCGTCTTACTCCCTTCAAGGACTGAACTTCTGACCACCTTCCACACCTGCCCTAAAGTCCCCCATTTTGCTTGGCTCTTCCCTCCACTTCTACACATCTCAATCCCACTTGGACTTTCAGGCAAAGCCTAAATGTTACCTCCATTAAGACTCCCAAATGACAGGTGTTTCTCTCTTAGCCCTCTGAAATACAATAGCACTTTACCTGTATTTTATTTGAGACAGTTATTTTCTAACTTGTTCTAGAATTATCCATGTGGGAATCTAATCTCCCTGACCAGACTACAGATTCTCTGAAGGTAAGACCCACATTGGTTCTCTTACTTGTCACCCTTAGAATCTACCATAGTGTCTTGGACAATAAATATCATATGAATGAGTTTAATGAGCAATAATGCAATCATTTTTGCTCTGTACTAATAGTGAGAATTTAAAAATTAATTCTAAAATATTCATTCAATTTGTTAGAGGAAGTCAACTAATGAACTAGAACGCCAATGGCCTTCTGTTGTTCGATGCCAAATACGCTTAATATTTGCAGTTTATTTCAACTTAAACAGTTTCATTCAATAGGTTAATGTTTCCAACACAACTAAAAAAAAATATCTATGCTGAAGGCTCAATAAATATAATGAAATAATGACATTAATGATGATGGTGATAATAACAAAAACTGGAAAAAAATCATCCTATTGGCTTGCTGCTAGGCAAATTGCGAAATTTGAGGAAAGCAGATATGGGTGGCAGAAGCTAACTTGTAGTTTACTTGGTGATATCTCTTAGGTAGACTAGTAACGGTTGGGAGTCTGTCTCCTTTTAAATATAGAACACATTAGGTCATTGAATGGATTTACCTAATGGAATCTAGGTAAACTATAGTAATTCCACCATAAACCTCAAGCTGCAATCTCAAAGCACATAGTCATAACCCCAGGATTAGAAAAACATTGTCTCTACTGCAAAATGGGGCTATATTAGTTCCTTTGGAAACAGGCAAGTAAATGATCATCTTGTAAAACTTCTGATAGTCCAACAGTGAGCACTTTGGAGTCAGGATCACAGTGCGATGTCTAGAAAAAAAGGGTAGGAGGCTAGAGAGAGTGCTTGTGGTCAGCCCCGGCTATCTGCCGTCTCTTCCTACCTACGAAAGGCTAGGCTCAGGGAGAAGAAGACAATTGCCAAAACCATTCTCACGCTCATTGACATTGCTCCCCATCATCAGTGCATCCTGATACAGAGGGCTGCTTCTATCACCAAATTGTCACAGCCTCTAAGACAAAACTACATACGACACTCTTATATTTATAAACTGTTACTTACAAAACCATTCCAAAATAAATTAAATCCACTATGAAAAAAGAAAATGATTCCACTAGAATGTCCCTTTTGAGGTGGGGCTAGAAGGAGAAAACTTGATTTTCTGACTTAGAGACTTCGGGACTCTTGAAGGCAAAGAAGGTGTAATGAAATTGAAAGAACAGGTCATAGGGTCTAATAAATTGGCTCTGCGTGCACTTTCTCTCACTATCAGTATTTAACAGGTTAAAGAATACCAGCGAGGATGAGTCATTTCTGTTTGAATCACAAAACACATTGACAGAGAAACAAAGAAGCTTGGAAACTCCATATTCTTTGGTTCTCTGAACAATAAAAGCTCCTGTCTAGTCAACATTTGGGGTAATTTTTCCCAGGGGGATTATTACTATTTGAGAGGGATTAAAGAGTAGCATTCTAGTAATACATTTTTGTTTTCTGAAGCTAAAAGATATGTCTCTTGAAGGGACAACGTTTCGGATCTATGAAGAAGTGTGAGCAAACACAGAGAGGCCACATTTCCCACAGACCCTCTTCGAGCTCCAGGGAAGACTAAAACCAGTTGGGAGAATCAGTCTGCAAATAAACTTTACAAGTTTGCTTGAAAAGTGTGTCAAAGAAAGGCGACTACTTCAGAAAACTAGGTGGAAGATGAAACTTTTACAAGATTTGAGGTACTCTGCATACAGGTATGTGAGGTTTGGAAAAGGAAGGCCCAAGCAATTAACAGAAAATTTCAAACTCATGGACAAGAGGCATCAATGTTTCACTACAGTACAGTGCTTTTCTTCAAGATCCTCGACTCAAATAGTTATTAAAAATTAAGCTTAGAATTCTTAGTATTTAAACTTTCCAGGCAACTGGAAAGAAAATGTGTTCTCAGAGCCAGAGTGGATGAAACCTACAAGCTGTAAACCTGAGACTAGCTCTCATTAGATTTTAGGTATGTTTTTCTTCTAAAATTTGTTCTTGTGATTTCCAGTTCTGCAGAACCGGGAGAAAAAAACTGTGAACAACTGGCCCCAGGGGGACTGCAAAGCTACTCGCTGACAGTTGAAATCCTGAAGCCGTTACCGTGCTCCAGCGCCTTCATGGGAAACCAGAAGAGGATGAGGGAGTGGACCAAGGCGTTGATGCAGTGACCCCAGAAAACCTAAGGGAAAACAAACCAAGGGAGTCAGGAGCTGCCCACAACTCTTGACCTCTGTGTAACTCAACAAACGCCTCATTGTGAAGGATACTGGCAGTGTGCTGCACGGTTCCAGAGGTAGCATATTATTCTTGAAGTTAAAAAAAACCCAGCTATTTCCTCATTTTTACATACAAATGACTGGAGTATCTCCAGATAATATTAATTTAGTACAAAGACCTAAATATTTATATACACATATACATAGACTAATACACAATCTATCCATATCCAAAAGATGAATTATGATCCACTTTCTTTAGAATCATTAAGAAAGACAACAAAACTTTACAATAATCCATAATTGTTAATAACAGCCTGAAATTGTGTACTTTTTGAAAGCTTTAAAAACATTTTAAATGTAAATTTTTACATGGCATTCTCATTCTTTACTTTTACTCCTTAAAATCCGTCCCATTCCACTTTTTCTTTAACTTTTAGGATTTTGGTTATCACACACATTTAAAAATTCTGTTTCTTTTAATACTTGAAAGGTCAAACAAAAGAACACAAAGTTTAGTTTCTTTTAAATTATAGTTTCTTAAATGCATTTCAATCATCCTTTAAGCACTGAGATGCCAGAGCTACTAAAGCCACACTGAATTTATTTAATAATCTACAAATTGTTCTGGAAATTGTCATACAGTTTGATCCTAAATGGTGCTGGAATAACCGAAAATAATGAAAAAACTATAAGACAATAGGATTTTCCCATTTTAAATGTTCATTTGTTTTCTACTTTTTCCCTGACCTCTGCACCCCGTCCCCCCCCCCAAAAAAATCTTCAAGGCGCCTGCAAGTCAGTCTCAAGGGCATTCCCAGCCCTACTACCTTTGAAATGGGTCCGCCCCTACTTACTTCCTACCTTATATGGCCTTTGAATTCAAACTCTGTAAAAAGCAGATTTGATTTATGTAAATAATGCAAAACAAACAGACCATATTTCCCGATGCCAGAATCACAGTAAACAAGGACTGATATAGTCATCTAGATCTCCTTGTGTATAGAAGATACTAGAACCAATAGGATGCCTTTCATTTTTTCCAGTCTTGGACATGCCTATTATGCTTTCCCCAAAACAAAGCAGCTCTGAAGGGAGACTATCAGTAAGACCTGGCTCAAAACGAAGCCTCCAGAGATCCTCCCCTCACCGAGGACTCCTACAACAGCACTCCTGAGGCCCCAGAGCTACCCGCCGCACATGCGGCCAGCACACAGCATGTCAATGGCCTGGGCAATGAACCTCTGTTTAAACTTCCTAATCCCCTCCTGCACCAAAACCTAAGACAGAAACGTGGCAGTGCAGTTGTGTTCACATCGTTGCCTCCTCTGCCAAGCTGGGCACACGTCTTCCCTTCTGGCAGGTGGCACTCAGCTGCGCTGCCACACTTAGCCATCACTGCCAGGCTCAGGGAGAGCCCCTCTGCCACTCATGGGCAGAATCCTGTAACACCTGACCTAGCTTCTGCCTGGCTCTTCTCAGGACTGCCTATTCCTTTCCTGTCTAGATGCTTTTCCTTTTCTGATTCTCCAGACTGAAAAAAAAAAAAAAAAACCCACGAATACCTGATTCCTGTGTTCACAACTGGCCAGTTTTACTCATTAGTTAAAGAAACATTTTCTTTCAAATGAAAAACCAAGCAGTGGTGGCGAGAGGGCCCTGGGTGCTGCTGGCCACACTGATGTCGGAGGCATTGTGTCGGAGGCACTGATGTGGAGAAGAGGACAAACAGGAGCCCAAAGAAGCGCCACATGCAACGCGGAAACTTCCTTTCCCATTTGGCACCTCAAATTCACTGGGCTTGCTATATTGGGAGAGGGCCATGGTCTCAACTCTTTTCAAGTGCTCCCTCTAAAGCCCCGGCGTCTCACGGGCAGATAACAGGGCTGGAAGAGAGAAAACAGCGCTCCACTGTTTGAGGCGACAATTCCGTAAGCACACTCTGTTTACCTTTGTGTTGAAGCCTTCGGCATTCTGGGTGATTCTGTAGAGCTGTGGAAACCTGAGCATGCTCTCCTGAGTGCAAGACCTCTCGAAGATCCCCAGAGTGAAGGGTGGCAACGCGGTGAAAATCTGTAGGAGAACAACGAGCCATCAAAAGAGGCCCTTCTGAGTCACACAGCCCAAGCGACTCAGTTCTACGGAATGATGACTCAATTTTCAGTCAAGTCCAAACCTGAGGGTCAATGAGTCACCACTCCCAGACACTCTCCCACCAAGGAAATCAACAAAAGACCATTTTTAGCTGTTACTCGTTCAGCATAAAATGAATACACCGAAGACTAAAAACATCATCACAAATACTTGATTAGCCAAGAAATCTTGTTAAATTCACAACTACCTTCTGTTGCAAAACGAGTGGTGATTTAGAATCATGGCACAGTCAGCTGTGTGAAGTGCTGTCTTTTCCGGCAGTGCCAGCCGAGGCGAGGTTTTACAACTTCCCATCCTAATGTTATATCGAATTTCAGGAAGCAAGGCATACTTTATCCATTCACTCATTTGACAGATAGTTACTGAGAATGAATTATGGGCCAGATACTTTGATAAGCACCAGGAATACAGAGATTTATAAACAGACGAAGAAAGAAGGAAAAGAAGCAGGTCCCTGACCTCCAGGAACTCCGTCTAATGCAGAGGTGGGGACAGGGCAGCTGGCAACAGGCATATAAATAAACATGTAAAACACAGTGCTCTGCAAAATTACTCCTGCGGAAGAGGAAGGAGATGAAGGGAGGGTCAAGAAAAGACTCCTGGACCAAAGAGTATCTGACCTGTAAGATCTTGGACCTATAGGATTTGGCAGGGTGCTAAGGGATAGGGGTGAAGGGGTGCAGAAGGGAGCATTCCTATGAAAAGAGCATCCCTCACAAAGCTTCAAGGCATGAGTGACCATTGCACATTTGGGGGGAGCTTCTAAGACATGCAGGATGGTGGCCGGCTGAGGGCATGGTGCCAGGCAAGGCTGGGAAAGAGACAATCTCTTGTGGCTACAAACTCTCGGGCAGATGGTGCCTCCTGAGACTTGTCCTTTTACCTGTACTCTTGGAGTGTGGCATGCTCATATCTGTGTTTTAGAAAGAGAAAGGCAGATGCTGAAGAAGAGGTCTGGAATAAACATGTCATTTCAGCCCGGGAGGTGCAGTAGCTCTGTGGGTCATGCTCTTACTTGGTTCTGGGCATGGGTCAGAGAGACTGGGTCACTCACTGCTCAGCATCAGCACTGAGCAAATCCACACCCACAAAGCCAGCAAGCTCTCAACCCATGGGAACAGGATGTGTGTCTCTACGAGAACTCTGAACACACACCTGTTAATGGGAGCCTGAGTATCTGGCCAGAGAAATAAGCCTTTTCCAAGTCTGTTGGGATAAAGCAATCAGAGATGCGGTGGGGTGAGGCCAATAAAACTTTCAGGCTCCTCCTCCACCCTAGAGCAGAAGGGAAAACAGCCCTGGGATTTCAATGTTCTACAGAGATTTCAAGGCGAAAAAGACCAATGAGTTGTACTCATTTCCCTCACAGTAGCATAAGTTATCTGTTCAATGGCTAGAAGACGGAGCTCTCAACGAACATCTCTGAGGCTCTGCATGCTCTGAGCGCATAAACTCACTTTGACCGTTTTGCTTAAATGTGCCATCATGCATACTGTTTATACTGTCATCTTTACTTTTTAATTTTTACTTGACTTTCTCCTTCTACCCACTTCAAATCCTGCCCCACCTTTTACCACTAGGCTAACAATCTAGTATGCCTTACTATATTTTTCACCCTGCTTACAGCATGCTATACACACATGTGTAGACTGTTTGGGAATCATTATTTGTTTTATAGAAACAAGACACTATACACATTTTTCTTCATCATATTTTTCTCACTATAATCATTGGAAGGTCTCCAGGTCCCCTGAGTGCAACACTAGGTGGTCTTTTTCATGCTCACATAAGAATTCGTGGCATGGATGTACCATATTTTTTCAACCATTCACCTACGGATAGGCATTCATTCTGTTTTCACTTCTTTGTTCTCAGAAACAATATGTAATAAACACCTATAACATATATACTTCATCTTTTGTTTCTATGGGAAGGATTTCCAGAAGCAGGGTTGCTGGGTAAAATAACATAAGTATTTTTTTGTGTGTGAGGAAGATTGGCCCTGAGCTAACATCTGTTGCCAATCTTCCTCTTTTTGCTTGAGGAAGACTTATTGAGATAACATCTGTGCCAATCTTCCTCTATTTTGTATGTGGGATGCCGCTACAGTGTGGCTTGACAAGCAGTGCTAGGTCCGCACCCAGGATCCGAACCAGTGAACCCTAGGCCGCCGAAGTGGAGCGTGTGAACTCAACCACTACACCACAGGGCTGGCCCCAAGATACAAGTATTTCTAATTTCACTAGATGCTGTCTGGTTGCCTTCAAGAAAGTTCCAATCATTTATCATTCCCTCCAAATAGGACAACAATAATCTTTCCCTGCTTCCCTATCAGCAATGGGTGTTACGTAATATTTAATATTCTCCAGTCTGAAAAATTAAACATATTAACTCTTACTCTAAAAAACTTTACATTTCCCCAACTACCAGTGAGTTTGAGCATGTTCTCATATATTTGTTTGACATTTAGATTTGCAATTCTGTGAAATGTCTAGTCAGGCCCTTTGTCCATTCTCTATTCATGGTTTATCCCCTTTTCTAATAATTTTTTTGAGTATAACAGATATCAACTCTGATTTATTTTATGAAATTCTATCCAAATATACTCTTTGTCCAGTGGCTTTCTTTATGGTTTTTTTTTTTTTTTTTTTGCCATATAAAAGCTTTTACTTTTTATATGGTTAAGAATAGCTTCGGAGTGTCCAACTGTGGTTATGGAACTTTTCAGGAGTTCCTTGCAGGGTTCTTACAGTTTTATTTTTCACATTTAAGTCTTAATATATCTGGAATTTGTTTATCTATGTGGCACAAGATAGAAGCCCAATTTAATTTTTTTCCAAATATTTAAAGAGCCATCTGTGAGAACACAATTAATCCAAACTTTCCCAATAAACTGAAATACCATCTTTGACATTTATTCTCACACATTACAGATCTAGAATCTAGAACTGGGAACTACTTCTAGATTCTCTAGCTTATTCGTCTAGATCTATGTAAATATCACATTGACTTGGTTATGGCGGCTTTATAGTCTTGAGTGATGTTTAGTAAAAATAAACCTACCCTTATGATTGTTCTTTTTTGAACATGCTTTGCATATTTATTCTCAGGGACTTGTTAATTCTATTTATACTTCAATAACATTTTTTGCAATCCCCCTCCTACCCTCCAAGACCATCACCTGTTGGGATTCTATTTGGAATCACATAAATTTATACACTAATTCTAGAAGAGTTGATTCTTGTATGATACCAAGTCTTCCCACACGAGAAAATGGTATGCCTTTCCATTTGTTTAAATCATGTTTTGTATATTTCAATAAGATTTTGGGTTTTTTCATATACGTATTATAAAAATTATTTCTAGGCAATGTATAATTTTAATTGTTATTTTGAAAAGAATTATTACGTCCTTTACATTCCTAAGTGCTCACTGATGGAGTTTTAAAAAAGCTATTGATTGCTAGGATAGAAAATAGCTATTGATTTTTATATGTTTATTATGGATCTGGTCACCTTATCAAATTCTCTTATAATTCTACTATTTCTTTACTCGTATCTTCTGGGTTTTCTAGATATACAATCATATATGAACATACTTGTATGCCCATTTTTTGCATATTTATATAAGCACAGAAATAGTTCATCTTTTTTTCTAGTATTTGTAATAGTTATTTAATTTTCTTGGCAGTTGCTAAAAATTCCAAAACCATGCTGAATTATATAGTGATGGCAGGCAGCCCTGACTAATTTCTTATTTAAAGTGAAATAGTTTTAGAATTTTGCCATTTATGGCAACATGCTACTGGCTTTTTATAAAAAGTCTTCAGCAAAGTTACTTGGCTTCCTTCCTTCCTATTTCGCTTAGTGTTCTTTGGGGATGGCAGCTGAACTGCCTCCAATACTTTTGCAGCATCTACTGATGGGATCATGTTTTCCTTCTTTATTTTGTTGATATAATAACATTTAGAAAGATTTTTTTGTTTTGAACCTTCTGTATTCCTGAAATAAATCCTAGTTGGTTAAATATTTTATTCTTTTGATACATTGTTGAACTCTATTAGCTGATATTTTATTTAGAATTTTTGTATTTATGTTAATAAGTGAGCTGGCTCACAGTTTTCTTCTTCAAATTATGCTGGTTTGATAAAATTAAATGGGATAAATTTTCTGAAACAGTTTAAATAACATTAGAGTTATCGCTTCACTGAAAAATAGATAAAATTTAGCTGAAATCCATCTGATCACAGTAGCTTTTGTCACTGGTGGCCTCTTTAGTCTCATTTTACTCGTAAAATAAAAGGATGTAGGAATTTGACTATGGATATAGTGAGAATCTAATAGGACAGCATTCATTCATTATCTTGAGAAAGGTAAGAATTTCAAGCCAGTTTTACTGCTATTTAACCTGCTCTGAGACTGAAATTGAGAAACAATGACTTGCTGCTTTAGCTGGCTTGGGGAATCAAACACAAAGAATAAGTACAGAAGAAGAAAAAGCAGGAGAGAAATACTGCTTGAAGAAAAGGGAAAGGGGGAATCCAACCGGGACGACGGCGTCCCCAGCAAATGCCTGAGATGTCACAAAGTACTTCTTGCACTGGGTCTCTGTGAAGTGATGCTGGAGCAGAAAAAAACTGATGAATAGGACATTATTGGCACAATAATGGCAAAACTGAAATATGGTCTAATAAGGATTACATAATGGTATTGTATCCGTGTTAAATTTCCTGATTTTGATCAGTATACTGCGGTTACGTAAGAGAACAGTCTAAGCAACTATGCACTAAAGTATTAAGCAGTAAGGGGGTATGTCGTCTTAACTTAGTCTCAACTGGTTCAGAAATAAATGAGTTCGCATGTGTGGGTATGCACATGCATGTAAAGAGAGGGAATGCAATGGGGGCAAAACGCTAATAATGGATGAATCTGGGTATACAGAAGCCCTTTGTACTCTTTTTGGAACTTTTCTCTAAATTTCAATTTATTTCAAACAAAAATTACCAAAACAACTTCCGTGGGGGCAAAGCTCCAAGTTTTCAAAAGGTTTGGCCCTTCCAGTATGATTGATTTTGGAGGCCAATGATCCTTCGGAACCCACTTTACAGATCCTTGACATCTCAACTCTCTGCCACCACTTCCTGGTGGCCGATTCCGACACCTGCATTGTGGGCTCCATAGCAACACAGGGCTGTTTCACCTTGAAATTCACTTCACTGCCACAACATTTTCTTCTCTATAGTCTGGGGGACACAAAGTACATAAAACACATTCCCAGCCCTAGGGATCAAAGGCCACTGTGAGTCTTAGACTTTATGTGCATAACCATCACTAGAAAAATTTGTTTAAAATGCAGTATCTCTAAGAAACTCTGTTAAGTCATGTGGAACTCAGGAATCTGCATCTTTAAACAAATCCTGGCTATTCTCACACAAGTGGTCTGTGAACCATGCTTTGACCAACACTGTCCGACAGCTTGCATCTTACGTTTAGTAGGCCCTCAATAAAAGTTTGTTGGATTAAATTTGAAAGGTGTTAAAAGAAGAATCAAGCTCTCAAGCCTGAGCATGAAAATAGGGCTAAAATCCATTCATTGCATAACCAGGTGACACGTATTCCAGTCCTAGCTTTAGCTCTAAAGGACAGTCTCCTAGGTCTCAGCCTCTTATTTATAAAATACCTACATGGGCATTGGTTTGTGTGAGGTGTCAACTCTACAACACTTTGGCTCTTTCCAGGACCAAATCATTATGGAGCAGTCAGCATATTTCTTCCTAAACAGTTGCATAATTTTACCATACTCAAAATAGTTTTAAGTCCTGCAAAGTTAACAAAGTTAACAAAGTTAGTGCTCTCCCCTTAGTATACCAAGGGGAGGTCCGTGAGCCCCTATCCATGCAGTAGGTGCTTAGAGTAGCTTTTCTAGCACAGGCGATAAATGAAATCCATTCAGCCCTGCTCTCACCACCTGTCATCTTTGTCTTTCTGGGCATAAGTATTAGCGGTGAACATGCCAGCCCATTTTGTAGTGAGTAACACAGTTACTAACTGACCAACGCTGTTTAAACTCAAGATCCAAACTCAAGTCTCAGTGGCCTGTTAGTCTACACATCTGACCCTCTTAACCTGTAAGCTGCACAGGGTGAGGGCAACCTGTCACATGCAGCATTTTATACCTAGCATCTAGCATAGTGGCTACTCAAAAGATAAAGGGTCAAGAGCATGGATGACTTGAATATCCAGCCACTAATGTATATACAAACCATAAATATTTATAGCACCGCGATTTGTATTATTGCATGTGTGGTAACTTCCATCTATATCTATCTATGATGACTTCAGAGTATAAACTCCCACAGGGCAGAGAATGTCAGAGTTAAGGCCCAAAATATGAGTGAAAGTGCAACTCAAGAAATATGCCAAACTAAGGTCTCTAAACCATGAAGCTACAAGGCCCTTCATTCTTCCTGCCAGTCAAACAAAAAGTTAAGTACCTACTTAATTATTTTACTTTATAGTTTATACTTATTTCTAGCTTTTGAATTCACTAAAGTCAAGTAATGAAAGAAGAACTCTAAAATCATGAAAAATACCAAATAAGCTATTTACCATTTGCCATTCCAGGAGTTAGAAGTCAGAATTCATTACTTTAGCACTAATTGTGGGAGAAAACATTCTTCCACAAAGACAGATAACTCTTTTAAGAAGGACAAAAAAGACACTAGATCATATACTGTATATTAATATCTATGTTTAAGAATTCAGAAATAAAATTATGAAGTGGAATGAGTTTAGATGTAGTTCAGACATTTTTACTTGAGCTAAAAACATGGAAATATAACAAAGACATTTAGTAAGGAGGTAACAAGGGTCTATTATCAAGATATATGGGTTAATAATTTCATGGGGTTATTCAAGAATGATCTGCTATGATTGAAACCATGTGTGCAGAGTTTGCACTTCTGCAGGATGTGTCGCAGCAACAAAGGCCCTAAAGATGTATTTTTGCTGCCTGCTATGTATACAGATGATTGACTTAGATACACTTCCGAGACATAAACAGTAAAGGAATGTCACTGAAGTCCTGCATGCTATCAGATAGAGATAGGGAATGCTTACCACATTGTACAAGCCGATGCACCAACGTTCAAATAAAATCTGCCCAGAAAATCCATTAACAAAGGCGAACCAAAGCTGAAAGAGAAGAAAGTTCATGAAGTTTTATATCAATATTGACCTAAATGTTTCCATTTACTGAAGAAGTAGCGGGGAATGTGGACCACCAGCTGGACACAGCTGCTGAGGGATGAAGAGCCGCAGAACCGGAGCAGTTGTTCTTTCATAAAATATAAATTCTCAATATCACAATCACCAACATTTTAAGGAAAATTTATATTTAAGGCACAAATCAATTTTAAGAGGTAATATGCACATATTTACAGGAAAGCAATTGATGTTTAATTTATATCTGTTTTGTGTCAATACTTTCTCATTGACCAGAAGAGTATCAACTTCACGTTCTTTTCCCCTATAAAGTTTATTTGATAAATATAATTTACCTTTGTAGGACTTTTAAGTAGATAAAAACGATAAACAAAAAATAGCAAAAACTCCTCTGTCGGTCATGTGTGTTCTTAGTTCATAAAACAGTGACCCTCCTTAATCGAATGTCCACCACTTCAGCAAAGGTCAAAATACAGTAGTATGAAAGAAACATGCTCAAATCATCATTTGGAGTAACATGGTATGTATGAATAAATAAAATGTAGACTATTATTTATGTCTTCAAGTAGACTATAATTCTAATTGATTAGGCAATGCTGACATAAAAACAACTGCAGAGCAAAGTGCCAGGGACACGCACGAGAGGGGTACAAAACCATTTTAGAGAAGAAGCCATCACCGGGTATAATTAGGAGAAGACGTAGGGTGGTATGAGTGGAGTAGAAGAGGGGCGAGCCATCAGGAGGATGGGCAGGAACCTGCTTTAGAAGGGAGCAAATCCGGAAATGTGGAATACAAAATGCTGCTGTTTAAAATTAGGTTAAATGTACAGGATAAGTCAGTATTCCCGTGATTTGGGGTAGACTTTAGAGTATCCCATGCTAAAATCACAGAATCCACCTTGTGGTGTAAAATCCTGACAGACTGAGGCCGTTACCATGGTGGAACTACACTGGCAACACAGCTGATCTCTGCGTAGAGATCAACTCTGATACTGAAATTTTACTGCGTCAGATTTTTCCAAATCAGTTTCTAGACTCCACCAGACTTAGTTTCTTAAGATGGTAATTATTACCCTAACTGTACAACTGTACCCAGTATGATACGTGGTACAAACAGGGACTCATCACGTTCCTGTGGGATCAAATGAAACACCTCAGTTCAATTGCCAGATGAAGTTTCCTTAAGCACAGCTTTCATCATCTCATTGCCCAGTTCAAAAAACTCCTAGGGATCCCTCCTAAATCTAAGATAAGCTTGCTGACCTTAAAAAGTCCTTCCACACTCCTAGTCACTCAATTTCAACTACCTCCCAAGAGGTCCCCATGAGGCCTGGCTGTTCTCAGTGAAGAAATATTGGTAGAGAACTATAAGAACCAGAAATTTGTGCTGTGCTCTGTACTCAGGATATTTTTACAACACCAACCCAAATATTAGCCATCCCTACAACAACAACTGCAATCGCACTGCCTCCCCACTACTCAAGGTCTTGGCAGTCATCCTTCAACCAAACTTTTAGTGCAATGAGAGTCCAGATCCACGCCTGATTCAAACATATTTGTCTATTGTTTAATCTAATTTTCCCAAGACTATGTTATACCACTATATTTTCCTAGTCAAACAACTGAGAGAACACTGATAAATATCTAGTGATCATTTAACTATTTTCTTGCATAATTCAGTTAATGTATTGTCTTTTGTTGAAGATGGAGTACTGATATTCCTGTTGCCTTCCCCTCGCTAATATCAATCAAAAACAGCAAAAATAATTGAAAGTAGAAAAGAACTACTTTCAATGAAACCATGAGATAGCCTTAATTAAAACTACAAATGACATAGAAAAGAAGTTGATAAATAGGACAAGATTAGATCGCATTGAGGGAGAATGTTAATAGCTGACAAAACCTACAGATTAAAAAGGTTTCTAAGAAATAGGTGAAACACCCAAGAAATAGCTGAACCAACTCTTACTTAGAAGGTAAAATTGAGAAGTAGGACAAGTCACACTGAGGTCCCTGGACCAATTCAACACAACAGATAAATTGAAGTTGAAGGACAATATATGCACATATGCTTTTATCCCCCAAGAAGCAAGTGACAGGTGCAGAAGAGACAGAAAATTTGATGAGAAAGTGTTCCGAGACAACTTTGAAACCCCGCTCCTCTAGACATCATCAAAAAACAATGGAAAAAAAGGAATATGACAAAAAGCACATGAAATAATCTCTATAGAAGGAACCAGATCACAGAGCAGAAGAAAATTTTGATGTTCTCGGAGAACCTAAAAGACGTAAAGAAAGTGTGGCTTTTCATTGAAATAAGAATTAAAATAAGATATGTAAGATAGCAAAGAAGGAAACAAATAAGAAACAGTCAGTGTTACAGACTAAAGCCACATAAAGGGAAATAAAACCCAGAATTGACCTTGCTGAAAGCAGTCAGGGATAGGTAGGGTAGGCTTGAGAAAACAAATGCTAACCAAAGGACATGAGGTTAACACTGATTTTAAGAGAAAATGATAGCCTTTCAAAGATAATTAAAAAAAAATTCCAAAAAGTTGCACCTAAAAAAAGAAAGCCCTACTCTGTAGAGTAGAAAAACAAAATGTCTAAAGACATAATAGAAGAAAAGTTTCTGAAATATTCTAAAACCTTAACCAGGTTGCAGAGAGGGCATCCTTTGTCCCCAGGATACAAAACAACAGATAGAGAAGGATCAACACCCACACATATCCTGATACATGAACTAATGAGTTTTAAAATTTTATAAGATCAATTCTTTAATGTATTCAGGCGGAAAAGGCAATTAACCTACAAGTGGAAAAATCAAGTTGGCTTCATATTTGTCTCTGGTGGTGTACAAGACCAGAAGCCAGTAGTGAATGTTTACAAATCCTTAAGGAAATAAAGTATAACAAGACTTTTAGCAAAAGATAGAAACCAAAGAAACATCAAGAACTGAAAACATAACATAAAATGTGATAATAGAAGTAATACTAAATATGGCTGTTATATTAATAATAGAAAAAATTTAAAAGGCTCTATGGATACAAAAATAAAATCCAAAATATATGCCATGTACAAGAGAAATATGTCAAACAAACATGAAAAAGAAACACTATTTGAATAAGATCAAACTTATAACACTGACTTACAAAGCCCCACAGATGGAGCCCTCGCCTCCTGTTCTGACAACACCGCTTGTCCTTCACTAACCCACAACGGCCCTCTGTCGGTTCCTTGCAATCGCCAAGTATGGATCCAACTTTCTGATTGTGCACTCAAATATGAGGCAATTGTGTCAAGAGCATTTGGTTAATAAGCCATCTTCATCTCACTTGTTTGAAAGGCCCTTTATTATATAATAAATTACCACAACATATAGAAAAAATTTGTGGTATTTTGGTCTCACTGCATATACTCAAATTAATTACAGATGGCGTGAATATTTACACATAAAAAAAATCAAAGCATTAGGAGAAAACAGGAAAAGAAAAGGTTTTTTTTGTATATGAAACTGACTATAAGACATTAAACTCAGAAATTATACAAAAAGAGGGATAAACTTGGAAGACTTTCTATAGAGAAAAATATTAATAAATTTAAAAGAAAATAAATAAACAGTAGAAATATTTGTAACATCTTTGAAGACAAAGGCCTAATTTCCTTAATATATAGAGACTTATAACAAATGAGGAAAAAAACACCTGACAGGCTGTTAGGAAAATAGGCCAAGAGTATATGCAGTGTGATCACAGGGGAAAAAACAATTTATAGATACAGGAACTGTTACTTTTTATGAAACACACACACAAATGGATATCATTTTTTACTTAACAGATGGGCAAAGATTTAAGTTTGATAACCCAAGGAAATAACTACTCTCATACACAGATGGTAATCTAGCATTGTCTACAATTATGTTCAATGTACTTTTCCTTTGACCCAGGGATTCCATTTTCAGGGACATACTCTAAATTATATCTAATAGCTATAATCACATAGTATTCTTCATGAACATACAAGGATGTTTACTGTGGCATTATTTGGAAAGATAAAAAATTAGAACCTACATGGACATTGATAGCTGGTTAAAGGAACTATGGCTCATCCATAACAATGAAACACTATGCAGACATTAAAAAGAATAAATAAATCTATAAGCACTATAATTAAAAAATGCCATAGATCCTATTAAAATGAAAAATATCAAGGTATATGTTGAATCATTATGATTATACAGAATAGATGTCCATACTCATTTATGCATGGCAACTTTCTGGATGACATAAGAAATGTTAATATTCGTTATCTTTAGGTAGTAGAAGTGTTATCTAGCAGGTAGTATGGAGACTCATACTTCTCGTACTATTCTGAACTTTTTAAACACGTTCATGTCTTATGTATATAACTGTTTCAAGCAGTTATTCTCCACCAGGGTTGATTTTGCCTCTGAGGAGACACTTGACAATGTCTGGAGACCTTTTTGAGGGTGCTCTTGGCATCGGTTGGGTAGAGGCCAAAGATTCTGCAAAATATCCTACAATGCCCAGGACAGTTCTCTACAACCAAGAATTATATGATCCAAAACATCAGTAGTGCCACTGTTGAAAAACCCTGGATGAAAGAAATAGATTTATTAGGTCAACCTGATAAAACTTAGAACTTCTGTTGTAACAGATGTTTGTTACAATGTACAAACATTGTATAAGCAATGTACAAGCAAAACAATAACCTGTGACAGACTGCAGGAAGCCATGATTATATTTGTATGTATGGGGTGTGGGTTCAGAAAGCTTCACTTCTCTTTGAGTCACTCCCCTCTGGCCTAACCTCATACACAGAACCATAGGCCCTATTCTTTAAAGGCCATAGTAGCATGCGATGTGAACCAGAACTTCACAAATTTACATCCCTAAGCCAGAATTACATCTTTATAACTTATTAATGAGAAATTAAGGACTGTGAGTGAATTTCATATAACTAAGACACTCAAGCTGTTCAAAACATACAAGGGGAAAAAATCCTAAGAAATTGAGCATCTCTTTCCCAGCATTAACCTTCGCTCCAAGCAATCCTGAACCGTATAAAAATTTTCAATCCTTATTTCAGATTAACATCTTTGATTAGCTGAATGTTGAGATATTTTCTCTAAGAGCCAGTGTTCTGTTTCTGTCCAAGTTGGCACTGGCTCGGCCATGGTTTTCTTCAAAGACTTTTGATCTGTTTGTACTAATTTTTATCAGTTGCAGGTGCTGCAGCTTTTTGAAAAGTATAAACAAGTTCATTCTCAACATTTTCAATTCACTTTCAATCTTCATTCAAATAATCCACCATTAGATGGTTACACTTGTTTATCTCATTGGAAATATTTATTTGGTAGAGAAAAGAATTAAAACCAAAATAAACAAAACAAACAAAGTCCATCTCCTAATTTCAAAATCCATGAGCTGGTTTTCTCTTACATTGTAAACGCTCAAACTTGATTTCATTTTGGCAAGACTTCCATAGGTGAAATGGAAAAAGTATGCAAACACACTGTATTTTTAAATATTTTTACAAACTTATTTAGTTTGTATTTATTCATGAGACAGGTACACGATGGCTCCCTGACACGTTATAAAATCAGACTTTCACACTGGTTAGTCACATACAAATGTTAATTCACATACAAAAAAGAAAACACTGCCCAATTCCTCCACATTAATGTCATTTTTGGTGGACCACAAGTTCCAAGCTGCATACACCAATGCCCTCAATGCAAACAGATGGCCATTCCTCTCTGATGTGCAGTTCCCTGGACTGTGGCTTGCTTACAGACACTAAATTTTACTCTTCTGGACTAATGTGGAAAAAGACTCCTCTGCCTTCACTCTCTTGTTAACTAGGAATGCTATTAAATGAACGCAGTCAAAGCGGAGAGGGCCAGGTTCTGCCTGGACGGCCTCAGACTTGGTGAGTTGGTGGGAAGATCTGCCAAGCACTGACAGCTTGCCAAGCTCCTGGGGATTTTGGTCCTCAAATGTAGTGCTGTTAGGAGCAAACTGACCCAAATTTATTAAATGGCTTTTCCTTCTTGGAAAAAGATCTTTCTTTGCTTTAACTGCTGCCTCTCTGCCAAAAATGCAGTAACCGTCTTGGCTAATTGCACAGAGTCTGGTCTAGAGGTCCCGGCCGCCTTTGCAGAACCTCAGAGGCTGGACCCGCCACCACCACTCAGGCTCTCAACTAACAGCCGACGTACTTAGATGATTGCTTCCTTTGGGAAAGGGAGGACCTGTTCCTTGATTTATTCTGTTCTTCCAAGACCTATGGCAGAGACTGAAGTGGAAAAGAACCCTACTGAGAATAATTAAATAAATTAGCCATTGAGTTTCTCTCTAAAGTGGCAATAACATCTTGATCTACTGATTTGCACATCAAGTCTGAACTGCTTAGCTAGCATTAAAGATATCTGTTTAAAAGTGAAAGCCCTACAATCTTTTTGGAATTTGATCTGGCAATATGTATTAGGATAAAAAATAAGCATCTTGAAATTCTGTTTTCAGAAATTTATTTCTCATAAATGAAAGCACCTGTACATAAAAACATACCCTGTTTTTGAAGTATTGTTAATAGTGAAAAATACAACAAAGCAAAAAGCATAAGGAAAAAAATCCCCCTAAAGTTCTTTATTAGGGGTCAACGTAGCAAGTCTATGAAATATTAAGCACTTATCTTTTAATGTGTTAAATCTATATGTATGTAAATGAAGGAATATATGCCAAAGAAATAGGATTAGACTGATAAAAGAAAAGGCAAAATAAATAAGTCAGTAGGTAGGAAGGTAGATGATCAAGGGAAAAAAATCAAGAATGCTATAATAGAACAAAGGTTATCAGAAATAACAATAAGTAGTAATAATAATAAAAATGGTAGTAGCAAAATACCCCAGAAACTTCTCCCTCAAGTATCTTTTGTTCAATAATTATAGGATTGAGTGGCCAGAATTAGATGCAGACTATTGTAATAAATGGGCAGGGCTCCATCTTGAAAATCTTTGGTGAGTTTTCTCTTTCTGAGTCAGTCCCGGGCAGGTAAAATACTAGCAACAAACACAAAATACTTAGAAAACTTCTAAGGACTTTTCAAGGCAAACAAACAAACAAAAAAGAAAGCTACAGAGGAATGTGTATAGGATCCAATTTTGTAAACCACAACAAAAATGCCCCATGTTGACACACATTTGTACGAGTGCAAAGAGAGGTATGGAAGGCTCGCTAAATTTCCCTACTGATTCCCTGAGCAGACATAGAGGCAGATGAGGGGAAACCATTTCTACTCTGTACATCTCTATTATCGTTACAACAAATAGGCATTACTTCAAAGAAGTATGCAGAAGAAAAGACCTTGTTATTTTCTAACACTACACCATGCTCATTTCTCTCTTCACATCCTATGATTTTTGTTGCCTTGTTATCTGTCTACTCCACCCTTTGAAAGACACAGGCAGGCAGAGATTATATCGATTCCATTCACCATTACATGCTCAGGATTTAGCACAGTGGCTGGCATATAGTAGGTGCTAACTAAATGAATACACGCAGAAAATTAATATTTAACATTAAAGAAGAAAGGTCACATAAAAGTGAGCATAGAACCGATCATGGAACTGGCCAAACAGGTTCATCCTAGTTCGAGCACTTAATTGCTATGTGAGCACAGGGGACTTTTTTTTCCCTGAATGAATGGAAAGAAAACCACACACTGTAGAATTGTCATTTTTCCTGTTTTTGATGATGATGATAAAAGCTAACATGCATTTCACACTTACTCTGTGCCAAGAATCTTGCAACACTCTAAATGGATTCTCTCATTTAAACTTCACAGCAATCCTAACAAGTAGGCATTATCCCCATTTCACAAATGAGGAAATCAGGGCACAGAACAGATTAAAGATAGTATGGCTGGTACCAAATAGGTGTGTAGTTATCAACAATAGACCCTAAATAACAAGTAATTTTTTAAAACATCAAAGTAAAGGCAATTCAGAATTGAATCAATATTTATGGCTATGAACTTACAAAGCCAGCCCTGATGGTCTAGTGGTTAAGATTCGGCGCTCTCACTGCCATGACCCGGCTTCATTCCCCGGTCAGGGAAGCACATCACCCACCTGTCTGTCGGTTGTCATACCCTGGCGGTGGCGGAGGAGTGTTGCTGTGATGCTGAAAGCTACGCCATATCAGCAGGGTCACCCAGGGTGGAGTGGATTTCAGAAGAGATTTCAGACTAAGATAGACCAGGAAGAAGGACCTGGCCACCTACTTCCAAAAAACTTGGCCGTGAAAACCCTATGAATGAATTGTCTGATATAGCACCAGTGGGTGAGAGGATGGCCAAAGAGATCGGGCAGTGTTCCACTCTGCTGTATATAGGGTTGCTAGGAGTCGAAATCAAATTCATGGCACAAACAACAACAAAACTTATAATGCTGTTGATATTTTAAGACTGTAACATTAACAAAATACTTCACATCTATAAGCACATGAGCAGATTGAAAAACTTAAGAAAATGATCCAAATCTTAAGCTTCTAATGCCATGTAAGGAAGCTAAAGGATCCTTTTTAGATTAGGGCATAGACTGTTTTGAAAATCAGGCTGGAAAAATCTTCCCCATTTTGCATAATAAAGTACAATCACTCTAGGGGCCAGCCTGGTAGTGCAACGGTTAAGTTCACACCTTCAGCTCGCAGGTTCGCTGGTTTGGATCCCAGGTGCAGACACGGCACCGCTTGGCATGCCATGCTGTGGTAGGCGTCCCACATATAAAGTAGAGGAAGGTGGGCACGGATATTAGCTCAGGGCCAGGCTTCCTCAAAAAAGAGGAGGACTGGCAGCAGATGTTAGCTCAGGGCTAATCTTCCTCCAAAAAAAAAAGATACAATCACTCTAGTTTGAAATATTTTCCTGCAATATCTGAGCTAAAATACTGCAATCTTTTGCTAACATGGATGAAACTGACCCAGTAGACAATCAAAAGTAAACCACTTACCTTTCATTATCCAAATTCTTTGAATAAAAGAACCCCACAAATTAATACTAATGTGACAATCTAAGTTATGTTTAAAGGGGTTCGAATTTCAAAAAGTATAAAATAGAAAGTATTACATGCAAATAAATGCATACACATATGATGTGCACATACAAATTTCCTACTTTAGAATTTTATTTTCTATTAAAATCTCAAATAATGCAAGAAGTTGAATCTATAGCTCAAAAGTCAAAAAGTTAATAAGGGGAAGTCTGGTAAACACTTTTAAAGTTTCCTTAATTAATTTTTCAATGCTACAAAATGCCTCTGTTTCTGCAAAATTACATGCTTATACTACGGAACATCAAGTAAATACAAAATCGTGTTTCCCTCCCATAAAAGGCCATAAAACCAACCAGATGGTGTATGCAAAATTAAATTGATTTTTAATAAGGAATTCTTGGCACAATAGAATGTAATCGCTCCAAATTGTGTCAAGGACTACTTACATTTTTTTTATAGTTTAAGGCTTAGATTCTTCAGCCCAAATGGTGTGCTACAGTGTTAGGCGACCAAACGGCTCTGGAGACCAGTAATGAAATAATGAGTCTTTCATCTGGAGGGCATTGGTTAGGATCTGCTAGCGTTCATTAATGACACAGTCGTTTCCAACCTCTGGTGTTGGAACAGTGGTGGGGGTTTTATTATGGAAGGGGTAGCAGAAATATGTATAAGATCATTTCATTTATGGACAGGACCTATGGGAAATATTTGAGAACATGCGTTATATAACCAATAAAGTTATGTCTTAACATTGACAGTAAGATTTAATGCCTGGTTCCACAGACTAGAGTCGTAAGAAGGCAGCAGAGTTTTGATGCTGTCCCCCTACCCCTGCCAGCCACATGATCCCTGTAGCCTGGGCAAGATGTGACATTTCTTTTACTTATTTTCTTGTTCTAGAAATTGGCAGAAAGGTGTGTCTACCCTCTCAGGGGAGGATTACAAGGAAAGACTCACAGGTATTCTTTTAAAAATTCAGCTATTGAACCATTTATTAAGACTCTCCTTCAAATTATGCTCTGTGCAATGTGTAGGAGTTACAAAGGTCAAGCAGATGCCATCCTTGCCCTTAAAGAATTCAGTGCAGCTGGGGACAGTTTTGGGACAACTCAAGGTTACAGAAAAATTCTTTGGGAACATAAAAGGAGGGAGAAATGGGCTTTGTCTATAGGAATCACCACAGCTTTTCCAGAGGTGGTGGGCACTTGGGCCGGTCTTACAGCAGCAGATTCCATGCATCGATTGGGTGGGGGAGGAGCGACACTAAACGTAGAGGGAACAACTTGTACATAACTGTGCAGATGTGAATTTCCAGGTGGCTAGAGCAAGGAAAGTGAAGCGAGAGGAGAGGGCTGAGTGCAGGCTGTGCAGGACACTAGACAGGTTCTTCAAATATGTGGACAGCGCATATATTGCCTTTGAAAAATTATGTAGCTATGAATCTCAAAAACTATTCAATATATTTTTATTTATTGTGGTAAAATATACACAACATAAAATTTACCATTTTAACCACTTTTAAGTGTACAAGCCAGTGGCATTGAGCACATTCGCATTGTTGGAAAACCATCGCCACTATCCATCTCCAGAACTTTTTCATCGTCCCAAACCGAAACTGTTCCATAAACAATAACTCTCCATTCCCCCTCCCTGCAGTCCCTAATAGCCACTCTTCTACCTTCTGTCTCTAGGAGTTTAACTATTCTAGTTACTTTATACAAGTGGAATCATGCAATATTTGTCCTTTTGTGCCTGCCTTCTATCTTTCAGCACAATGTTCTGAAGGTTCATCCATGTTGTAGCAATTACCAGAATTCATTTTTAAGGCTGAATAATATTTCATTGTATGTATATACCACATTTTGCTTATTCATTCCTCCATGGATGGACACTTGGGTTGTTTCCACTTTTGGCTTCTATAAACACTGGTGTCCAAATATCTGTTCAAATCCTTGCTTTCAATTCTTTTGAGTATATATCCAGAAGTAGAATTGCTGGATTTTATGGTATTTCTATGTTTAACTTTTTGAGGAGCCTCCATACTGTCTTCCATACTGGCTGCACCATTTTACTTTCCCACTAGCAAGGCATAAAGCTTCCAATTTCTCCACATCCTTACCAACACTCGTTCTTTCCTTTTCGTCTTTTTTTTTTTTTTATAGCAGCCATCCTAATGGGTATGAATTGGTATCTCACTGTGGTTTTGATTTGTATTTCCCTAATGGTTAGGAATGTTGAGCAATTTTCATGTGCTTATTGGCCACTTGTATATCTTCTTTGGAGAAATGTCTATTCAAGTCCTTTACTGACTTTCGAATTGGGTTTTCTTGTTGTTGTTGAGTTGTAGGAGCTCTTTATATATTCTGGATATTAATCCCTTATCAGATATATAATTTTCAAATATTTTCTCCCATTCTGTGGGAGAATCCAAACGTCATAATTTTCTCCCTAAGTGTTCTTCTGAGAGTTTTATAGTTTTAATTCTCCTCTTTAGGTCTTCGATCCACTTTAAGTTAATTTTTCTATATAGTGTAACATAAGAGTTCAATTTTCCTTTGCATGTGGATATTCAGTTTTCCAAGCACCATTTGTTGAAAAGATGGTTCTTTCCCCATTGAAGAGTCTTGACATCCTTATCAAAAATCATTTGGGGGCTGGTATGGTGGTGCAGCAGTTAAGTTCACATGTCCCGCTTCTCAGGGGTCCGGGGTTCGCTGGTTTGGGTCCCAGGCGCTGACATGGCACCTCTTGGCAAAAGCCATGCTGTGGTAGGCATCCCACGTATAAAGTAGAGGAAGATGGGCGTGGATGTGAGCTCAGGGCCAGTCTTCCTCAGCAAAAAGAGGAGGATTGGCAGTAGTTAGCTCAGGGCTAATCTTCTTCTTCAAAAAAAAATCATTTGACTGTATAGACAAGGGTTTATTTCTGGGCTCGCTATTCTATTCCATTGCTCTATATGTTCATCTTTATGCCAGTACCACACTGTTTTGATTACTGTAGGTTTTTAGCAAGTTTTGGAATCAGGAAGTGTGATGCCTCCAACTTTGCTCTTCTTTTTCAAGATTGTTTTGGCTATTTGAAGTCCCTTAAGATTCCACAAGGATTTTAGGATGGGTTTTTCTACTTCAGCAAAACATGTCATTGGGATTTTGACAGGGATTACATTGACTGTAGATTCCTTTGATCTCAATATATTTTTAAAGTAATGTAAATTTTTTAATGATAAGGTTAAGTAATTGGAAAGGATATAATTTCTGGCATATTGTAAATACTGACATTTTAAAATAAATTTGCTTCATTCTTTTAACGTAGCATGGATTCCACGTACCACAAATGGACGCCCATCACAACCCGCTTTGAGAAATACACAAAGAAATACTTCAACAGTCATAAATTTTATATCATTTTTTTTGTCTTGAACTTTTTCCATTCTACTTGACCTAGACATAATTTAACCCTAATTTAATGTATTTTTGTTTGAAAGCCTTTTATTGATTATCCTATCATACTACACAAAAATAATGAATAGAAATGAAAATTAACTTTTTTTTAATTTCCTGTGGCTATATGGCTCTAAGTGTTAAAAAGTTCTTCTGGATTGAGTTTTTGTTACAATTACTAGTGGTACACAATTGATAAAATTATGTATTTTGATAATTATCAAATAATAAGATTTTGTTGTAAATACATCTTTTAATGAGATAAATGGAACAGAGGCCTCCCCTAGCCCATTAGTTCACATAACTATGGAAGAATATTACCTATTATTAGATTGTGACGGGGTCCAGTATCATTTCTATAGCTCTAAGTCCCAAGAAACTAGTTCACATAGTAAATGAGAATGGAAAGTTTTATTAGAGAAATATCCATTAACACTTTGGACCTCTGAGCCATGTGCCAAAAAATAATACAGTGCTCTAATAGTAAAGTTAATTTTTTTTTTTTAGATTTTTAAAAATTTTTTTCCTTTTTCTCCCCAAAGCCCCCCGGTACATAGTTGTATATTCTTCGTTGTGCGTCCTTCTAGCTGTGGCCTGTGGGACGCTGCCTCAATGTGGTTTGATGAGCAGTGCTATGTCCGCGCCCAGGATTTGAACCAATGAAACACTGGGCCACCTGCAACGGAGCGCACGAACTTAACCACTCGGCCACGGGGCCAGACCCATTAAAGTTATTTGAAGTGATCTATCTGCTGATATCTTGATTAGGTCCTTTCTAAAGTTTTCTGAAAGCAAAGAAATAGAAACCACTGACTTGCAAAAGAATTTGTTAACTATCCGTCAGAATAATTTACTTTCCTAACTTCTAGGAAGTATACCTGAATGCCATACCAAGAAGTTTCAAATAACTTCTAATTATTCCTGCTATGTCTTCAGTTAAACACATCTTTTTCATCTAAGACACTCAGAAAAGTTTGGGAAAAATAAAAATATTTTTCATTTTTAATACACTGTTGCTATTACATTATTGTCTGATAAACAGTTTCCTCTTATCACATAAGTGCTACCTTACACCATATTCTCTGTGCACGAGATTCTCTGAGTGTGTGACACTGTCACCCAGGATCACATGCTTTAAGTATTCTTCCAAACCTTAGAATTGCAGATTTAGCTCATTTAAGTTTTGGAATATTTCTGCTATATAACCTAACTGACAATACCCATCTTCATTTTTTTTTAAGTAATCAGTTAAATCAGGAAAAAACAATTCTGATTTCAAATTTCAACTAAAATATACATGTTAATATATATCCCCATAATGACCATTTCATTCTGAGCTTCCCTTCACAGATACAGATCAAAGGAATGAACAGAGCCCTGACATGAATATGGTGTCTACATGAAATAAAGGACAGCTGCCTTCCATGTTTCTCTCCGAGGATCTCTCTGGACAGTTCTTCAGGAGCAATGTGTCGTTGACGTGGGGTAGAAGAGGTGGGTTTTATTTTTTCAGTAAATGTTGTCTTCTTGGTTTGTGTCCTTGAGATTTTTTTTTTTTTTACCATGGAGCAGGCCCCACAGTAAGATTCTGAAGAGGCAAGATGTATGCTGGTCATTTGTATAGTGGGAAATGTTGACTATGGAGAGGGAGGTGGGGACAGAGCATGAGAAGAACCAAGAGCACCGTGTAAGTCAACCACTGGGAATGGCTGCCGTGGAAAGTCTTCAAATGCTCCCAGAGTACCTTCTTCTCTAGGACCTGCTTTCTCCTAAGAAATGGGGAGCCCAGGGCAATTACATCTAGGCAGGGAGGTGGTATGAGCCATTTACCCTTTTGGAAGTTTACCTTGCAAATGAAAATGTAGGAGGAAGATGGGAGAGTCATGAAAGGCAGAAATCACACTGGGGATGAGTCTTAGAAAGAGTTCTTGAGAGGTCCTGATTGACGGAATTAATACGGAGAGGCAGCAAAGGATAATTCCAAGAGTCTTCTGAAGGAAGACTGGAGAGATAGTAATGACCACAATTAGAGGTGAACCTTGGTGAGATGGTAGAAGACAAATTCATTTTGGGAGCACGTTAAATGTGCAGTACCTGTGGGCTCTCCAGGAAGAAATTCAAAACGCAAGGTTGATACCCAGGGGAGAGTTTTAGGTAAGAAAAATGTTTGTAACATTAATAAATAGATAATAATCGCATCAATGGGAGTAGAAGTCATCCAGTGGGATGTACAAAGGAAACCTGTGCAAGGAGGAAAGAAGAAATCCATGGATGGGCCTTTGGGGTTTCAGCAACATTTACAGGTCAAGGGCCAGAGACAGAAGCAGAGAAAAGGCATTTTGTATTAAATTTTATAAATGGACTTAAAGTTTATAGCTAATTAATTTTAACCCTAAGTAAATATTTATTTATGGGCCAGGCACTTCTGAAAGTCCCATCCAGAGACTTCCACTTGTACATCACTGGCCAGAACCAGGTCACACAGCCACCTCCAGAAAAACTGAGTGTGCTATGGGGAAGGAATTTAAAGATGAAGTCAAGTTACAACAACAACCCTGTCTGTCCCATCAGATCAAAACTACACAAGATGATAAAAGCTAAAACCATACCATCCACTGTAAAAGTACCCACCTACTCTGCCATTGGTCCCAGCCATTATGCCCAGTATTCCCAGCTCTCAGTGTCTGCCCCTTCGAAGTGGCAGCTTCCTCAAAGGCCCAAAACTGAGAGCTGCTTCAGCAGGCTTAGTTATAAGATCTCTGAATGAACTAAAATGGGAGACATCCTTAGGAGCATCACTTCTCCCAGTCAATATCATACATCAATCTCAGGCCTTACAGAGTTGTTAATATAGGGCTTAGAGTTCACGTGGAAAACCATTCCTGAACGCTTTTTCCTTTCTCTTCCCCCTTTTCTTTGCTCTCAGCTTTTATTTTAAGAAGGAAAATGTAATATTTCCTTAAGAAATTCACAGCAGTCAGGCTACCATGATGGTCATTTTATTGCCTTATGCTTAACTATGGTATTATTAATATTTACAATACAACATAATTTATTTAAAATAATTTTAAGGCATTGATATAGCAACTTGTCTATTTTAAGTGTACATATTTATGATTTCAGAATGACAGTTTAACAACTAGCAGAAATATTTTTCAATCTTGCTAAAAGGCCTAGACAGGCTATCAGCAATTGCTGAAGGCACTAATTGCAGCATGGTATGTGCTTTATGAAGAGTTAAATTCTCAAAATATCCTCTCTTGCTGCAGATACTTGTCAATCTTAGAATTGCACTAAATAAATTAATATATAATTTAACCTGAATATTATATATAACACAATTAATTATTAATGCCAGGGAAAAATTCCAAAATTCATTCCTGAGAAGGTCCTCTTGATTACTATCCAAATGTACATGAACATATATAGTAAAAATGATGTGTTCTTCATACTTGCATGATGTAAAACTCTTTTTCACAATAGGATTTGGGGAGCAGGCACAGTGTTCATCATTATCTAGATTTGCTAAGAAGTTCATTCTCTGTTATTTTCATAACTCTTTTGGAAATTCCTTCCGGAGAGGAAAATAAATGTGATAAACAATGGAAAAAGCTGTTAACTTTTATCACAGGGCCAAATTACTCTGAGCATACATTAATTTTATTAGTATCTGAAATGTATTAACTGTTCAATATTTCAATATTTGCGTTATTAGATAAATGTTAAATAGATAAATAAGAAACAAAAATGTTAATTAAAGGAAGACTAAAATCACATATTGGAGCTTCAAAGAAGAGCTTTCAAAATCAGAAAAAGACAACCAGATCAATGGAGACAAATAAGGAAACAAAAGGAAATTTCAAATAAATTTTATTTCATATCCCCAAAGAAACATTTAGAAGATATTACATCCATAAACTAAGATCAGAATGTTACTATAAAAGTAGGAGGGAAAAAAAAGAAAATAAAGCACTTGCACATTAAAAAGAAAGAAAAAGACTGTTACCGTTAAAAAAACCCAAAAACTCTCACTAGTGGGGCTGGAGGATAAGTGCAGGAATCTCTAAGAAGGCAAACACAAGATGAAGAGTTAAAGAAAATACAACAGCTTGGGAGATAAACCCAAAAGGGTCAACATATGACCAAACTGTAAGAAAGACGAAATGCAGAAAATGGAAGGGAAGATATTACAAGAAAAAAACATAAGAAATGTCACAGACTAAAGAAAACCAGTTTATAGGCTGGAAAGGCACATAAAGGAAAGAAGATCCACACAAAAACACACACACCTTTGCAAATTTCAGAACATTAAACATAAAGAGAAGACAAAAATATTCCGGAGTCTAAATACAAAGGATTGAGAATTAGAAGTGCATTGAGTTTCTCTCCAGCCAACCAGAAGGAAGCTAAAGAGCACAGAGCATTCCGAGAGAAAAAGAATCTCAGCCTAGAATTTTATACCCAGCCCATCTACCAGTCAAATATAATCAGAGAATAAAGATATTTTCAGTTATCCAATGTCTCAGAAATATACTACCCATGTAAAACTTCTTAAGAATCTACAGATATGTGTGCTTCAGGAACAAGCGAGGAAATCAAGAATAAAGGAGACAAGGAATCCGGGAAACAAATGTCAGCAGGAGCAGAAGCCCTAGAGAAGAGAGTCTGCAGGGGACCTTGAGGAGAGGGGGCCTCTGAAGGGAGAGGCAGGTGAACAGGAAGTTGAAGAAAACACCTAATATAATGGAACATCTGGAGAGTGTTCTGGAGAATTAAAAGTATGCAGAATTCCACTAGGTCAAGAGACAAAAAGAACAGCTTTTACAAACTACAGGAAAAATTGAAACCTGAGCAAGAAAGGAAAAATAATCATAACATACTTCTTGCTCCTCAGAGAACATTATTTACCTAATTTTAAAGAGGTTAACATGGATCTCCACATTAATTACAATGATAAATATATCTATATTGGAATGGAGAAGGAGGGCAGGGCAGTCATGTCTGGGAGGGAAATTCTCACCCACCAAAACAGGAATCAAAAGATAACGTCCAAAACAGACAAATCAACACACAGCACAAGTACATATTTAGGGATATGAAGATAACTTCCAGAAGAAACATCTAAAAATGTTCTCTTTTGGGATTATGACCAGAAGAGAAGTACAGCAGGGTAAGGATTACCATTTTTAACAGTACATAAATATATACATATACACAGCATATACACAAAAATACACCCACACACGTATACTATGCTTCCAGGTACTATGACTTTTAAGTAAACAGCATGCTTTATTTTAATTTAAAAATTTTATATAATTGACAGTATTTCCCAAAAACATTATATCAAATTATTGACTACTTGATAATGGTTTTATTTCTGCGTTGACATTTGGATTATATTTATATTTTTCTATTGCCAAAGTTATGCCACTGATATCACTGTGTATTTCACTGCCAAGTGCCTTACACACACTAATTATCAATTTAAAATCATGTTATTACATCCCACTCAGTACAGCTTACATAATTAGGAGGAAAAAATCCAGGAAAACAGCTGCCTCTTAATTAAGATGACAGGGTTTTTTAATACAGCTATGGATATTTTTTCTTTCAGGGGAGGCAAATGGCAAAAATTTTGGATAACTCTCTACAAAATTCATCTCTTATGATCCTTAACTATAACATCATGCACAAAATTTATAGGGAAAGCTGAAAACAAAATGATAAAATGTAAACACGATCATAATTCCATCCTTTAATATTTACTTTCCAAAAAAGTGTCAAAGTTCACCAACGATTTGATGGTATAAATGAATATACCACAATCACATCAACAATTCTTAAAAAAAGATCAAATAGTCAACCCAGGAAACAAAAACGGCCTGTGTGCAGTTCTGCAATTGCAGGTGAAATCGGCCTCCCCCGGCTCTCCCCTCCTCACTCTCTCCCGCCCCTCCTGCCCCGGCTCTCCCCTCCTCGCTCTCTCCCACCCCTCCTCCCCCGGCTCTCCCCTCCTCACTCTCTCCCGCCCCTCCTGCCCCGGCTCTCCCCTCCTTGCTCTCTCCCACCCCTCCTCAGTACCCTATTCCCCTCAGTGAGCCATTAAGGTCCCTGTATTTGAGCTTTCTGGAAATTTATTTACTATTACAAACAAAGTCACATATTACTGCTGCTGAGAATGGACCCACGAACCAGAGAGACCAGCATTTTAAAGCTGGAAAGGACTAACTGATTCAACTTACTTTTATGAAGTGTTTACTAGAGATAGAGTAGTTCAAAAAAGACGTTCTCTGGCCTTACAGAGGTTTTAGACTCGGGCTGGGAACAACAGACGGTACAATTAATTTTGTCATCCAGAAAGTGATAAATGCTATTAAGGATAGTAAAGGCTGCTAAGGACCCGAAACAAGGCTTCTCTAAGGAAAAGCCCCACAGCTAAGGTTTGAGAGGTGGGTGGTGGTTAGCTGCAAAGACAGATGGGCAGGCTCTGTGCTCTCCATTCACACTCTAATTTTAACTTGCTGTTTAAAGAAATAGAATCTTGTGTAAATTAATCAGCAATAAGATTAGAAGTACGGGTAAATTCAGAAAGAATACAAACAAAGCCTCATTCAGAGAAAGTGCTTTTCCCACAACTGTCAATACTGAATGAAGGTCACAAACTATAGGAGTGGAAGGAAAGCTGTTATGACAATTACTTTTCTGACGTTCAAAGCCCAGAGAAAAAGAACACAACCCAACAAAACTGAAACAACTTTTTCCTTTACCGTCTTTGAGTGGTTGAAGTTTCCATAAGTGGCCCCCCAGGCAGTGAGCGGTTTAGGTGGTCCCCTCTGTGGCAATAAATTAATTATCGCTCTATACATATGAACCTTTTCTCAGATTCTCCAGGATTTGACTTTTGGCTATAACTCACTAATGTTTGATCACTTATAGGTACACATATTTATGGAGCATCTACTACGTACCAGGCTCTACTCCAAGTGCTAGAGATTTAGGCTGAAAGATGGAAAGATCCTTGCCTCCACGGCAATTATGGACCAGTGGGGGACATGGGTAATACAGGAGTAAATATACAAATTCGAATATCAGGGCTATGAAGGAAAAAAAAAGGTTTTGTGAGCTGCAGGTGGGAACAATCAGCCTTGCAAAGGGAGACGAGACAGCCCAGTTAGAGAGGGAGGAGAGTTCAGTCTGTCCGATAACAGTAAAGGGCGCAATTCAATTCCTCTGGAGCTTGAGTCATTGGGAGAGTGGTGCGAATACGCTGAAAGATGGTCAAGAGCAGATCACAAGGGGAGGGGCAGGGGCAGGGGGGAGGGAGCAGCAAGAACAGGTTTTGAGAAGAATCCATAGCTGTCTCTTGGACATGTTAAGTTTGAGAGGGCAAAACAATGTAGATTTTAATTTCAAATAAGAAACTTCCCTCTTAAAAGCAGTATTTCACTGTCTAATAATTTTAAGCTAATATTATTTCATATATGAGCCAAGTCATTGTCAAAATCCAATAATTTAAAATGTAGCATGTGCATGTTCACTGGAACAATAAATTTCAAAAATATTGCATGCGTTTCTCAAGTCTAGCTCTTGAGTAGGACGCAATCCTTCCTTCTGAGATTTGAATTCCTTAGATCCCTTTCAAATATTTGGAAAATCTCACAGCTCTCTGAAAATAGGATTCCCAGTTTGGTTCTCAAGAGATCTCTTTGTTTATAAGGTCACAGAGGTTTCTAAAAGTTAAATCATGGGTATGAAAGTGTAGGTATTTGGAGGATTTTTTAAAAAAATTCAAGCAGAAATATGCTTTAAATAGATATTTCAGGTATAAAAAAGTCTTTGGGAAGCAAAGAAACCAGCTCAAAAAAGGTTTTAGTTCAGGATGCTATTATTTCATGCCCTTAAATTATGGTAACTTGTGATTCAAAGCTCTCTTGAAAATATTTCTAAAAGTGTACCAAGAGACACACAGAAGTGCACAGCTGGTGTACAGCCTGCGTACTGCACTCGGTAAATCGGGGGCTTACAGCAGAGAAAGGGAACGGCAAAATACAAAATACGGAAAGGAAATTTACTGTTTACCCCTTCCTCTGTGTCTATGTGCGTAAAGTGATTTTAGGGGTCCTGATGCTTTGTGTGTTCCCTGTGTCTTCTGCGGTATATAGGGAAAGAAATGAGCAATGTGAACAGAGTTAGTCAAAAAAAGAAACAGGTAAGAATAACAATTGTAAAATAATTAAATGGTCGAAGTCTCACTCAAGGGAAATATGTCAAAACATTTACAGTGACAGGATTATAAATTCTTTTCCATGCTCTATTTTCTGTATCAATTCAGTAACATGACTAAGTTAATGTCTCACTATTCATTTTTATTTAAAGAATTTTGAGGTTGGACATATAGATCAAGAGAATAGAACTGAGAGTCCAGAAATAAATCCTCTCATTTATAGTCAACTGATTTTCAACCAGGGTATGAGGACAACTCAACAAGGGACAGAATAGTCTTTTCAATAAATAGTGCTGGTGGATATCCACATGCAAAAGAATGAAGTTGGACACCTACCTTACACCATATACAAAAATTAACTCAAAATGGACAATAGTCCTAAATTTAAGAGCTAAACTTATAGAATGCATAGAAGAAAACACAGGAGTGTATTTTTGTGACCTTGGGTTTGGCAATGACACCAAAAACATAACGGACAAAAGAAGAAAAAGATGAGTTGTATTTCATGAAAATTAGAAATTTTTATGCTTCAAAAGATACCATCAAGAAGGTGAAAAGACAACTCACAGAATGGAAGAAAATATTTACAAATCATATACCTGATAAGGGATTTGTATTCAGAATATATAAAGAACACTTACAGCTCAATAATAAAAAGACAACCCAATTAGCAAAGAAAAAATGGAAAAGGATCTGAATAGACACTGCGCCAAAGAAGATACACATATGGCAAATAAGCAAATGAAAAGATGCTCAACATCATCAGTCTTTAGGAAAATGCAGATCAAAACAACAATGAGATACCACTCCACATCCACTAGGATGGCTATAACCAAAAAGAAGGGTAACAACAACTGTTGGGGAGGGTATGGAGAAATTGGAACCTTCACATATTGCTGGAAGGAATATAAAATAGAAAACAATTTGGCAGTTCCTCAAAAAGTTAAGCATAGATATAAACATAGTTGATCATATATATATATGATTCAGCAATTACATTCTTAGGTATACACCAAGAGAATGGAAAACATATGTCTTTACAAAAACTTGTATATGAATGTTCATAGCAGTATTACTTATAAAACTGGAAACCTCTCAAATGTCTATCAGCTGACAAATGGATAAACAAAATGTGGTAGATCCATACAACGGAGTATTATTTTGCCATAAGAAGAAATGAAGTACCATTACGTGCTACAAAACATGGAAGAACCTTGAAGATTTTATGCTAAGTGAAGAAGCCAGACACAAAATGCCACCACACTGCATGATTCCACTTACACGAAATGTCCAGAATAAGCAAATCCATGAGACAGAAAGTGGACTGGAAGGTGCCCGAGGCTTTGGTGGTGGTGGTGCGGGGATGATGCAGAGGGGCTGCCCATGGGGACGAGGTTTCTTTTTGGAGTGATAAAAGTGTTCTGAAATTATATAGTGGTGATAGTTGCACAAGTCTGTGAATATACTAAAATTCCTCAATTGTAACACTGTTGAGGGGTAATTTTATGGTACATGAATTATATTTCAATTAATAAAGGAACTTAGCTCTCATCTCTCCTTCCAATAGCAGCTATCTATCTACAGCTGCCTACCAGACATCTCATTGGATCAGCTCAAATTCTCCATTCCTGTGATGATGTAGAAGAAGAAATACAAGATTGCCTGAGAGAAGATTTCCATGATAGTCCTGATTGTACCCCTGAATAGTCCTGTGACTCCAGGCAATGCACATAACCTTTCCTTATGCCGCTTTCCTTCTTTGAAAGAAAAGTGAATTGGGTGTGATAATTTCCATGGGATCTTTTGGATTAAAAAATGATGTCTTTATGCAGTATATTCAGAGCACTTTACTGTGGGGACTTCAAAGGAAATGCGTCAAAACTTCATCTTAGCCATGCTCCAGCTGGTGCAACAACTCAAACACCAAATAATCATCAGGTAAGTTGAACTTTTCCCTTATTACAGGTACAGAGATGGTATAACTTTAATCTGCCCATCTAGTTTCTTTTCAAAGCCAAATCTCTGATGACAGGCACACTAAACCACCTTAAGTATTCTCCTTTCATCTGTCTCCCAGTTTCTTCTGTTTTCAGGGCTACTTCTTAATCAGGGTCTTGGGTCCATTTCCATCTTTTTCTACCATTTCTCCCAAATGTACAGCCTCTACCAGAATTTTCGCTCTATAGTCTCTTCTTATAACAGATTGTCTTCCATAGTTTAAAAAAAAAAGAAATAAAAACCCTTCCTTATCTTCCTAAAAGGAAAGCTGTTTACCTCTTAAAAGGAATCTATACTTCTAGCTTCTATTTCCAGATCAACTGCGTCTTAACCTCTACAACCCAACTCCAACGGTATTGAGACCACCTCTGACAGGTTTCTCCCCACCTAATCATCAGATTTAATGGCCATTTTAAGTCCTCATTATTCTCCCTCTCTTTGGAGCATCAGTACTGACCTTTCAGATTCCCCTCTCTTGGCTGCTGTGCTGTAATGTGACACCTGTACTCCTTCAATTTTAGTGTCATTCCTTTTTGGTCCTCGCCCTTTCCTCATCGTGAGCCACACAGCCATGTGGGAGGCTGGGTTCTGGGCCTCCACATCTTCCCTTTCATCACTCCCTATCAGGAGCTCATCTACTCTGGAAGCCCAAAAAGCCTCTTTATATAGATGACTTTCAAACTGCGTTTCTGACATCAACCCTTCACCACCCACAGGCTACTGACCAACTTCATGCATCACTACAATTTTTAAAAAATAATTAATAGACATGCCTTTATAGAGCAGTTTTAGGTTTATGTAAAAATTGAGCCGAAAGCACAGAATTCCCACCCTACCTGCACATACCCAAACAGTTTCTCCTCTTATTAACATCTTGTATCAGTGTGGTACATTTGTCACACCTGATGAGCCAATGTTGATACATTATTATTAACTAAAGTACACAGTTTACAGTTCTATAGGTTTTGACAAATCCAAGATGCATGTATCCGTCATCCCAGTATTACATGGAGTACTTTCATTGCCCTAAAACTTCCCCGCTCTCCACCTGTCCATCCCTTCCCAATTCCCAACCCCTCACTGGGATTTTAACATCTCTAAAATCAACTTGTCACATTTTACCAAATCAGCCTTCTCTCTAGATGTTCCCATTTGAAGGCTTAAAATCTTGATTTCTTTCCTCCCTCTCTCACTCATTCTCTCCCTGGTGTCTTGTGTTTCCCCTACCTTCTCTTTTCTTTGATGTTCTGCTCTACTCTAAGTTGTGAGATTCAGTTCAAGTAGGGAACTTACTCTATGTGCCTGCAGATCAGGTATTTTCAGGGTCTGAAATAAACCCAGTCTTCAAATAAATGAATAATGACCTCCCATCATAACACCAGGAGCTTGATCTTGGGATCTGCTCTCCAGAGTAGCAAATGCTATATTATCTAGTTACTGCTGCATATGGTTACTGTTTATGAGATTAAAGTATCTGCAATTTTTTTCACTTTATTATAAGCATTAAGATATACCTGCAGGGAATGAAATAGTCCAGGAAAACAAATAGCTCCATTGGCATTTAGAATCTATGAATGTCTTCAAATCAGTGTAAGAACTTAAGGTTGTAAAAGCTGTAGCCTTCATTAAGACAGTAACAATTATTTCCAAGCTTTCAAAACTGAACGCCATGTGCCATTTTATAAACACACTTTGTACTTAATTTCTGAATTGCCAGTATTGTTTTCAGTTTGGAATACGTGTAGAGACTATATACACATAGCTTCAAATTGCAAGCATGTGGAAATTTCAAAAGCAACCTTCGCTTTTGAATAAATTACGCATATTAGTTTTTTATAACCAAATAAAAGATATATCACCTCATTACTCTTAAATAGGGTTAAATAAGACAAAATAAGCTAATTCTAAGTATCTATATCTAAAACAAAGTCAGAATTTACAGGAGATGAGAATTCAAACAAGATATATTTTTTTTAAAGGGAAGCATACAATATGTTCTCTTTTATTTATTTATTTTCCCTGCTGAGGAAGATTAGCCCTGAGCTAACATCTGTGCCAGTCTTCTTCCACTTTACATGTGGGTCACCGCCTCTGTATGGCTGAGGAGTGGTATAGGTCCATGCTCAGGATTTGAACCCACAAACCTGAGCCACTGAAGCAGAGAGTGACGAACTTAACCACTACGCCACGAGGCTGGCCCCCAAGAAAAGATATTTTAACAAAATCCTTAGCCAAGCACCTAAGACACATGGACTGAAAATTAGCAATCAAGAAAACAGAAGATAGAAACTGAATATTTAACATCAGTGAGTCGGATAACTGTTACATTCTGGACCTAAGACTGGAATAATTCAGAGCCACTAATCAATGCTCAAACTCTGACGGCAATGTCTGCCTGTTTAACACCTCGTGTTTCTGCTAAACGAATCTCTTAAGCCTCAGCTAGCTTCTGACTTTTCTTTATGCTAGAAGTGCCCTTGGACAAGGGATATGATTTTTAAGTTCACAGAATTCATTTTTCTAAACACTAAATGAAGAAGTCATTGAGCAGGGCCACCAAGTGCAGACTGTGGTAGCCTGGTAGCGAGGCCACAATAGGTTCAGAGCTTCTCTCCCTAAGGAGCCCCTTTATAGTAAAGCAAAATGCCAGCCCAATTGAAGCTCTGTCTTAAAAGAAAAAGTAAAAAGCTTCATTTTTAGAGATACGTTATATTTAGAATGTGTTTCCAGAAAGCTCTTGACAGTTTTGGGGACCCAATAATAATGGAGAAACTTCCCACAAATACTCGTCTTATAAATGCAGACATAATTGTTTCTATTTAATTGTTAGAGCAATACAATCACTCTACTTGTACAATACAATACAAAAGCTCATTATATGAAATTGGTTACTATCATAGAAAATTAAGTTTCAAAACACATGGAGATTATACTTCAGAGTTAAAATTAGCTTTCCCATTCCTCGTCAGAGTAGGTAGGCTTCTAAATTTTATGGCTTTTCAAGTAGGCTCCACTCATTTCTATCTTCACACTTTTGACATAAACTGTAATATTTACCAATTTTACTAACCAACCAAGAATCCTCTCTATGTTAGTCTCCTTAAAGCAACCATTCCTCATACTCCCCAGAAAAAGATGATAAATTAAGACGAGCATTTTTTAATATCCTGGCAAAAACTAAAAGGCTCTCTAAGTTTAAACAAAACATTTTGCCAAAGTATACAGTGCACTATACGTACAGTCACTTCACCAGCAGAACATTATTAATGTGCTTTTTTCTCAAAAAACGTATCTGCGCTTGCTGTGGACAATCATTTGCTATCTCTTCCAAAACACAAATGGAAGTTCTTGCTACTCTTCACAGTAGCTCAGTGTGTTCTCTCACATAAGTTAGGCCAAAGTGCCCACGACAATGGTTCAGAACAAATGGAGATGTGGTACAGACAAACATACACACAAGTGCAAGGATGTTCTCAGATGATTCCAAAAATCCTAGTCCCAGGACCAACTCTAACTAAGGCCAACAGTAGGTAATGATCCAGTGTACTATCAGCAAATAAGTTTCATGAGCCCAGCGCAGCTTCACGGAGAACCAACGGAAGTCCTCCAGTAAAGGAAATGTTGGAGCTGGTTGTTGAAGAACGAGTAGAATTTCAATACCAAGATATAGGGAAGAGGCAAGTGGCATTTTGGGTTTAGATGCCGACATAGACAAAAGCGTGAGAGCAATAATCTGTGTGACAATTATTTATTAAATGTCTAGAGCTACCTAAAATTTATACCTGGGCCAAGTTTTTACAAATGTACTATTTAATAATATACATATATATTTATATATTACAGGATATACCTTAAATTGACATCATGGACCTCTATTAAATTAGTTACAGATTTAACTGTTCCCCAAACACTGAATTATAATTTTGATATTCAGTTTCAATTATATTACTAAACTCATTTTAGCAATCTGTTACAATACCGTCATCTGATTTAGTTGAGACCTGCAGTAAGTCAGTTAATTGAAAAAGCAGTCAAACCTGACACATAAATATTTTATTTACCTTAGGATATATAAATGCAAATTCATTCACCAAAACCGATTCCACAGTCAGGAACCGCTCTCCTGGTTGAAGGTTCGTTTTCTCCATCACACATAGATATCACAACACATCAATACTTTTAAGTTATAAAACATCCCGCTTCAGGTTGTTTTTTTTAAGTAAAGAGAAAACTTTCAAGGCAATTTGAGTGTAAATCCTCCATGACTTTTTTTTAATCTACCGGTGTTTCAGTTGTCTTACTCACATCTAATTTGTTTTTAAACACAACTTCTGCTTTGAGTCTTTCCAAATCATACAAATTAGTTTTCATTAAAACAACACAACTCCCTTACTTTCTGCACATGTATTTCATCCTCTTCTGTGATGGTTTATCCCATACAGTTACAGCAACGTGAACTATTAGTAAGGAGGCGACGAGTGAAACGACATATGGCATGAAAGGGGAAGCGACTCCATTTTTCTTCCTCACAACTCGAGCAGCGAAAATTTCAACATGGAGGGTTAGAGGCTTACTTTTACCATGAAATTAAAAACAAGTCGATGTTCAGGTTTATCTATTGCTAAATTAGCATCTAGCATCTAAGCCTTCTTTTTTACTAATAAAATCAGAACTGGCACACACTGACAGCAGAATTCTAGCAGTTGACATTTTCTATCACTCCCCAGTCTGCTGTTTTCAATTCAACTTAAGAAGAAGTTCTCAAGTACAATGAACAATTACCATCTCCCTATATTTTGTGGAGAAAAAGAAGCTCACTTGGGATTATTGTATTTTCTAATTAAAACATCCAATTCATATCTCATAATACTAAAGTTGATTTGCTTATTGTTTAAAAGTTGGCAAGCATTACTGGGCATTAGTCATCCTGTCTCTCTCTGCTTTCGCCTCCTCCCCGGGGAACAGGATAGAGAACATAGCTGCTCGGCTTCAAGGTCTCTGTGAAGTTGCCACTCTAGAAACTGTGCCTCAATTACTAAATCCTGATCACTTGTTTCACTGCAATTATTGATTGTGCATATTTGTAAAGACAAGTTCTAAAATGACGTTTGCCTATCTTTAACAATGGGAAGTGTCTCTAATGCAACGCAAAAATTTCAAAAGTTCTATTATCCAAATAATGAACCTCTAATTAATATAAGTTACCGTGTAGACCACATTTTTAATATCTAAAGAGTCAAGTAACACGTCCAACTACTGAATTATCTTCAAGTTGGAAAGCTTATTTTAAAATCTCCCAGTAGCCAATCCATGTACTCTGGGAAGGGGAGGGAACAATATCCAGAAGCAATTCCTCTCTGATGATTCTGAGACTTCTTTCCATCTCCACCAGAGTACCACCCACAGACAGGGATGTGGGAGGCAGATTTTAAGAGCAGCACTGGCTCAAGTTTACCTGTATGAACTTCCGAAAGAGTTATGTGTTTGGCCAATGTGTTAGAGCAATGGAGCAATACTGAAACCTTAAAGAATCTGGCTCGAAGCTGAGAAACAAGGGGATTATTATTTGGGTCAGAACACTAACCCATTCTAGGTGAGCATGTCGGGACAGCCTACCAGACATGGAGAACGCCTGAGAGAGAGACGCCCTGGGCTCCACAGCCATCCCAGAAGAGGGAGCACAGATTCCACGTGAACCCAGAAAACCAGCCGTTGCACAAAGTGGAGCATCCAGAGAGGCATAAACCCCACCCAGCAAATTTTCATTCTCTTTCCAGAAGGCAGATCTCTTTTCTGGTTGTAACTGTACGTATCTTATTCAGACAACAGCCCACTGTGCCCCTATAGACAGACCTCAGAAAAGCAAGCAAGACTAGGGTTCAGATTTAGGTTCTGTGGCTGAATGGAAGTACAGTTTTGCCAAGGGTCAAGATACCAGTAATTCTTGACCTTGAAGGATACTTTCTGCTGCTTCCACCCAGGATTAGTACCGAGTTGGGCAACTGACAGTTTCTAAGGAAGATCTTAGAATCATGAGTCCCTTTTGGCTGCTGAAACCACGTCCTAACAATAACACCCTATGGTTATTCTCACTGTTGCTTACTGAGAATTTTTAAAAGGTGAAGTTTTCCTCCATGGATCCAGATGGGGAAGCAGGCCGAAGCAGGGCTTGGAGATGGAAAAGCTCAATACAACCATTATAGCTGCAATACTATTTCTCAGCATTGAAACACACGCATCCTTCCAGGCTCCCATTCAAGCCACAACTGTCTTCCAATGAGGCAGACTTGTTTAAAATTATTTTCTAGTGACGAACTTCTGTCATGCCCAATATAATCATTCACCAAAATGACCCTGTGTTTAGGAAGGGAGTGTGTTTAGGTATTTAGACTCTGGCAGGAGCTCATATGCTAATACCACTTAACTGCCACAACTAACTGGGTCAGTTAAGTCCCCTTTTACATTAGGACACTGAAGTGCAGAAAAATTATGCAACTGGAGCTTGAATCCAAAGGCATGCCTCTTAGCCTCTTCCTTCTAAAGATCAGCCTTTAGAATATCCCATTCCTTTAAGTACTATCTTAACGCACGGCAATTTGATATTATTTTCTTACCAGGCATTTAAAACTGTTTGAAATCGTCTTTCCTCATTGAGTACTGGACACTCAGTTATTAAAAAAAAAAAAGCCATCTACAGGGCCGGCCCCAGGGCTGAGTAGTTAAGTTTCTGCACTCTGCTTCGGCGGCCCAGGGTTTTGCTGGTTCAGATCTTGGGTACTGACCTAGCACCGCTCATCAGGCCACGCTGAGGTGGCGTCCCACACAGCACAGCCAGGGGACCTACAACTAGAATATACAACTATGTACTGGGGGGCTTCGGGAAGAAGAAGAAGAAGAAAAAAAAGAAGACTGGCAACTGATTAACTCAGGTGCCAATCTTTAAAAAAGAAAAAGCCATCTATAATCAGAGAAACCTTTACCTTTGATAGGCCAGGTGGACAAAAGAGTTGCATCAAAGTACATGACTGCTTGACGGTCGTGTGCATCAAATCACCACCAACATGCTGTAGATACCTCCCACCATATTCCTTTGTCTCACCCCGAAACATACACAGAAAGCCGAGGAAGTCCTTAGAGAATCAAGTGACATTTTCCACAAATAACAGATGCTTCCCTGAGAGAGTTTCAGAGTTATGTGAATCCCTGATCATTCTGTGTTAAGTGCCTTCACAGTAGAATAACTACTATTTCTTCCAGTACAAATGAAACAGATAGGGTCTGATATTAGTCTGGAAGCTCATTATATGACATATGGCGGCCATTAGTAATGATCATCAATTGGAGATTCTCTAGGGCGAAAGAACCTTATGCTGAGGGCATCATAGCCTCGGCAAAATTAAACAGGGAAAATAACACAGGGTGTTAATTCTTGAAATATAAACGTGAAACACAAAAAGGGTCACGTTATTATTGGATATAGATCAAGTCAGCACAAATTATCTAAGCATCTATGACTCATTCATCTCTAAACAGGTCAGATTTACCAAGACCCTCCCTAGGGATAACCACTCATACTTCAACAGAATCCATCTGCGAATGCTACACTGTTTTTCCCTTTCGATTATAATTAAATATCAAGACCCTTAATTTTTTATGAATTCAGCATGGAATGTTTAACAACACTTGAAAAATGTGCCATTCTAAGAGCATGGAAACAGCTAATAGGCCCTTGGAGATTCCGCCGGTAAACAGCCATGCCATCAAATAAAATGAGTTTGAGCCCTCTAAAACTTGAAGAAAGAGAGAGTTCATGAAAGGCTGCTGAGGTGATGCCATTTTGAAAAACTACTTAATAGTATTTATCTTTCAGGGAGATCTGTTTGTAAATAAATATGTATTATTGACAGCAAAGGTGTTGTAATAATGTAAGATTCCCTAAGTGACACTTTTCCCATAATATCCTAATTTTTGTTGCAATAACCTACTTTTGTTTCTATGGATTTTTTTGGTAATTTTGTTTTAATATGCATGTCAGCTAAAACTTCTAGCTGTCTTTCTCCTAACCTTCTTCCTTAGAGCATCTATTCACATATGTATAAATTAAAGTGACATTTTCTGCACATAAAATCAACATATTTTATAACATTTAAACATATCTATAAAACATAGGAAAAAATCATCCTACATTTACTAGCTCAAATATAAGCATGTGAATATATTGGTTTTCGTCCTTCTGGTCTTTTTTATATGCACATATATTTGCATAGCTGAGTTTATATGGTATAAAAAATTGTCATTACATATCTTAACAAAGCTCTCTCTTGTTATTAAAAATGATTAGTAATCACATTTTTCGCATTACTCTTCACCTTAAAAGGATCTGACACGGGCTGAGACCAAGGGCACAACGTGGCCAAGGGGTACAGTTTTGGAGTGGGCAGTGAAGCTGTGAATGGCACTTGAGTCTGCAAATATGTTTTACTAGTTTTTTTTTGGTATTCTTTTTGGATTTATTATCACCATCATCATTTTATATTACCACCAAAGCCCTCTTTTATTCCTGCAACTGGTGTGGTAAAAAGCCCTAGGGGCTCCTTCCATGAAGGAGTAGCAAAAAGCCTCCTCTTTGCACAGTCAGGTGAGGACCAGGACGGGGTAGGGCGGCTAAAATGAGACCTGAAGCCTTGTGGGTGCAGATCAGCCGGCCAGGCTCGAGTTCTATGGCGCCAGATCCACAGTCCATGGATCCACATTCCATGGCGCCACGTCCACAACAGGACGTTTGTGGATTTGCCTGAAAAATCTCCTCTAGTGATCACACCAAGGAACCTATGCTGTTTGTAGACAGTTGAAGGACTCATGGTCCCTGGCAGCTGTTACTTATTTTCCAGAGAAAAATTACAACTGCTTTTTCCTGTATATAAAATTTACCTTCTTCACCAATTTTATAGTGTTTTCTCCACCCTGGATCCATATCCTTAAAGAGCTCTCCTTTAAAATCTTTCCAGTTTAAAAGGAATCAAGGTAAGGCAGGCAATGTTGTTGTGTGGCACAATGGCCATTTCAAATGAGTGTGAAGAAACACATCCTTTTGGGCCAGTGCTGGAGATTTACGACAGTCCCTTGGGAAGCCAGGCCTTTTTCTCTCCAGTCAGGAAACAGCTCTTCCCCAGTAGGTCCTTGCCTAATTTTATCCTCTGGGAAGCAGCCTGGCCATTCCTCACATTAAAAGCGATTTAACATGTGTGTCACCCTCCTTTCCTGTTTCCAGTCCTCAGGGCTGGTACACAGTAAAGAGATGGTCCCAAATGTTCAGAGGCAGAAAACACACACAGCCTTCTTACCGAATGATTTCCGCAACCTCCAGGTATTGACAAGGTCATAATTTAGCCCCTAATCCTAAAAAAGTACCCTTCATAAGAAACCAGGATCTCATGAAGTGATCATACTTCTTAAAATAGACATGTTAGGAAAACATTGTCCTGTGAACTCCAGATTTTAGTTCACAAATAAACGTAAAGAAATGCCCTCTCTATCTACCAAGTTTTGATCAGTCCTTTTTCTAAAGCATTGTCTAAGTAACAGAATACAACAAAGAACCAGAGAACATTTTAAACTATTTTTATTTTTTCTCTATCTTGGGCTAAGAAGATTGAGATAATTTTCTTTACTATTTATCAACAGGTCTATTCTAGTAGATGTTAGAATGTTGTTCAGCAAATTCGAAATTTCCTTTTTCTTTTATAAAATACTTGTTAATAATTACTAATTGGTTTGACCATAACCCAAAAAGGAAAAAATTCTGTAAGCTTGACATATAGAATAACAATTCTTCTCCCTATTATTATATTTCTGAGAAAAGCTCACTTAAAAATCACTCATTCCCACTAAAAATATACATCTAAAACAATCTATGTCAATGTGCTGACACTCTGTCATCCTAAAGAAATCCCTTCAGCTGTCATTGAGTGGATATGGAAAGGAAACTAACTAAATGTGCTAAACGTGGGCAGAGAAGCTGTTTGCATTTTTGAGTTGTGGTTTATGATTTACTATAATATTCATATTTGAAGGTTAAGGAAATGCATAGAAACATGAGCATTTTAACTATCTTACAACTCAAATATAATGAGGAATATGAATCTTTGACAGCCCAATCGTACATAAGTACATTCCTGCCTCAGCACCTTTGAACCATCTAACCTCTCCGGGAGGAGAAAATAGAACGGAAGAAAATTCCTTGCACCTATTCACATATGCTTATACATATGCAGAAATAAAGTCCATGCATAACTTTTCCAGGCTTAAGTTGTCTTGAAGGAGACTAAGTTTGGTTTTTTTCAAATGCTCCCCAGGTTTATAAGGTATAGAACCAATATTTTGAACATAGCCCTATTTGTTGAATCAAAACTCAGGCGTGGATGTATGGAACACCCTTAGCAGGCCTAACCATGAAAAGCGATTATAAGAAAGTGGCTGGGATTACGAGAGCGCGAGAGCGCGAGAGCGCGAGAGCGCGAGAGCGCGAGAGC